>NW_027011997.1:425000-427500 GCF_036934945.1 Oncorhynchus masou masou
CCCATAATTTACCAGTTCAGTCAGATGTACTACAGACTCGTTTAGCATTGGACTGCATGGTGGAGATTTTATGTGTATCCCAATTGGCACCCTATTCCCTTTATAGTGCACTACATTTGACCAGGGCTCATAGGGTAGTGCACTGTATAGGGAATAGGGTGCCATTTTGGGAAGCACACTTAGCTAAATGCTAACGGGCTGTATGATAATGATTGATTCAGTCAGTGTAAAAACAAAAAAAAGCAATACGTACCATAAAACATTTGGACAAATTGAAAATGTATCTCCATGTGTAATACCCCTGTCTGTTAGCTTTATGTACTCTTGTTTGTATATTTCTGTTTTTGGATTTGTTTTGTTGATAACAGTTTAGCACCTGTCGTGTCTTTGGCTCTGCCGGATTAAGTGATATGACATGCTATTCTATAAAATAATTTATCTTTAATTAATAAAACCTGATTAAGCTAATCAGATAGATAATTAAATAGAAAGTCGGGGCACCACAAAATAATGTTTATAGAGCTGTTATCTTCTGAATAAACTCTTAAAGACCTGGTGATATTTTACCTCAATAGCAGTCAATATTTAATCTTCACCTTGTTTAGTCTCATCTGAAAGTTGTATATTCTTGGTTCTTCACGATTTTCACAAACCCTGTCTAACAAGTTGAATCAGCAATACAAAATTGGGTTTAATTATTTTTTTCCTAAATAACTAACTAATCACACAGAATTACATCTACACAGAATGAATCATACATTGATTACAAATGATGTCATAAAGGAAAACGTCCCTAGCGGACGGAACAGATATGACAGCTGGTTACACAAAGAGAGGGGGTTGGGTTTGAGCGGGAAGACTGAGGAACAAAGGGAGAAGCGATGTCTCTATCGGGCCGTAGGCAGCTATGCTATCGTAAATACAGTATTGAATTCATTCTAAATAACCGCCCATTTGTAAAAGGAAAATGCAATAAATATTTACTCTGAGCTGCACTTCGGTAGGTTGGTGGTAGATGCTGGCCGTGTTGTCCGACAGAGATCTTCCTTGTCCTCTGAAGAAGGTCTCCAGTGGTAAACTGGATACTTTGGAGTAGACCAGGTCCTTTGTCCGTCCTTTCCTAGCCCTCGTTTACAGCTGCTGTTGCTAACTCAACGGCTAGGATGTCTCACTTCTTTAGTGAATAAGAGTTCAAAGCTCATACCATTCGCAGCCAAAGCTCACGCTGAGGTTGGCTTCATTCTGTAGTTGACATGTTAGTGCTTTTAACGTATGGACCATTGTCCTATCGTCCTCGGAACAGAAAGGTACATTGTCGTCAAGGGCTTTATATAGGAGGGGAGAGAAGGGTGTGTTTCATAGTTTATAACCAATGTCTCTTCACATGGGCGGGGCCACTGAGTGAGCAGAGCTTTAAACTTATGAAAACACAATTCTCTCATTAAGAAGCTAAAATTACATTTCATCTTTTCACAAGGTGTTTCATATTTAAACATTTAAATTGCACAAGACTTTCCAAGATACAGTTTATGTCATCCTATCATTAGTAAGAATGTCTCAGACACCGACTGATCCGCCATCATATTCATTAAGTACCAACTCATATTTTCAACTGGTTGGATTCCCGAAATATGGTTCCTTTCCCCCCACCTTTTGATGTTCCCCGACTCTCTATGTTTAACAAAGGCTTTTCAAGAGTCCTTCTGTAGAGTGAAGAGAGAGGAAAGGGAGAAAGGTATTTCTGGGGGAGGGGGGGGGGGTCATAAACATCATGACAAACCATAAAAAAGACAAATAAAAATAACTTACTAACAAACCAAAATTAATGAAAAAAAATGATTGATTCAGCTAATTGTTAACGGGAGATTTAAAGTGAGATGCAGATTGATTCTCTCTTCCTGTCTTATCTACTAATGGACATGATGATGCTGGAAGGAAACGTTTCATATCAAGGTTGAAGTTGACAATATTTTTTAGAGGGGCACAATACGTAAGGATGGGGGGGTGATGTCGGAGAATTTAGCATTTTTCAAACACCTGAACTGTTTTTTCCTGAAATCTAGAGTGATAATCATTATGCTTAATTGTGTAAAACAATATTTTGATTTTTCTGCATAGGTTATCTAAGCATCCATACCTCTTTACCTGTTCAATTGTCATTTTAATGAATGATGCACATTGATTCTTTAAGAACTGTTATGTTAAACTGTTTAGTTCAAGTGCCACACTGGTGTTTTTTTAAATTTTACCATGCAAGTCAGTTAAGAACAAATTCTTATTTTCAATGACGGCCTAGGAACAGTGGGTTAACTGCCTGCTCAGGGGCAGAATGACAGATTTGTACCTTGTCAGCTCAGGGTTTTGAACTTGCAACCTTTTGGTTACTAGTCCAACGCTCTAACCACTAGGCTACCCTGCCACCCCTATATATAATGTATCATAACCTAATAATTAAAGCAATTACAGTATTTTCTAAAGTCTGGCAATCGTGCTAGCAGGC
>NW_027011997.1:432500-435000 GCF_036934945.1 Oncorhynchus masou masou
CCCTCTCATGAAGACATCTTTCTCTATTTCTCCCTCTCTCCCTCTCATGAAGACATCTTTCTCTATTTCTCCCTCTCTCCCTCTCATGAAGACATCTTTCTCTATTTCCCCCTCTCTCCCTCTCATGAAGACATCTTTCTCTATTTCTCCCTCTCCCTCTCATGAAGACATCTTTCTCTATTTCTCCCTCTCCCTCTCATGAAGACATCTTTCTCTATTTCTCCCTCTCTCCCTCTCATGAAGACATCTTTCTCTATTTCCCCTCTCTCCCTCTCATGAAGACATCTTTCTCTATTTCTCCCTCTCTCCCTCTCATGAAGACATCTTTCTCTATTTCTCCCTCTCTCCCTCTCATGAAGACATCTTTCTCTATTTCTCCCTCTCTCCCTCTCATGAAGACATCTTTCTCTATTTCTCCCTCTCCCTCTCATGAAGACATCTTTCTCTATTTCTCCCTCTCCCTCTCATGAAGACATCTTTCTCTATTTCTCCCTCTCTCCCTCTCATGAAGACATCTTTCTCTATTTCTCCCTCTCATGAAGACATCTTTCTCTATTTCTCCCTCTCATGAAGACATCTTTCTCTATTTCTCCCTCTCATGAAGACATCTTTCTCTATTTCTCCCTCTCTCCCTCTCATGAAGACATCTTTCTCTATTTCTCCCTCTCTCCCCCTCATGAAGACATCTTTCTCTATTTCTCCCTCTCTCCCTCTCATGAAGACATCTTTCTCTATTTCTCCCTCTCTCCCTCTCATGAAGACATCTTTCTCTATTTCTCCCTCTCCCTCTCATGAAGACATCTTTCTCTATTTCTCCCTCTCTCCCTCTCATGAAGACATCTTTCTCTATTTCTCCCTCTCTCCCTCTCATGAAGACATCTTTCTCTATTTCTCCCTCTCTCCCTCTCATGAAGACATCTTTCTCTATTTCTCCCTCTCTCCCTCTCATGAAGACATCTTTCTCTATTTCTCCCTCTCTCCCCCTCATGAAGACATCTTTCTCAATTTCTCCCTCTCATGAAGACATCTTTCTCTATTTCTCCCCCTCATGAAGACATCTTTCTCTATTTCTCCCTCTCATGAGGCTCTAGTGAAAAGTAATGCACTGTATAGCGAATAGGGTTCCATGTTGGAATCCCCAGAAACAAGGTAAGCAGAGACAGCCTGGCCCTTGGCTGACTAGGTGTTGTGCTATTGTCTCCAGTTAATCATGTGTCTGGCTTGGCAAGGCCGAATCTCATTTTCAAAGTGAGACTCATTTCATTTTGGGGGCTGGTGTGTGTGTGAGGGACATTTCATTTTGGGATTGAGGAGTGTATGTGTGTGAGAGAGAGAACCTGTCTCAGCTGCTCGAATCATTTTGGGAGTAACACAACTAATACGACAGCAGTGGCGCCAGTGTTTCCATCACTGTGGGTGCATCACATAATGGCACCCTATTCCCTACATAGTGCACTACTTTTGACCATAGGGCCCAGGTCAAAAGTAGTGCCTCAAGGGAATAGGGTGCCATTTGTGACTCAGACACAGCCATATCCTGGAGTACAGGAAGAGGAGAGGGACATTTCTAATAGGGCTTATATGGGAATTAGGAGACATTGGTTGTGAAGTTCGAATTAGGCTAAAGGGGTTTGTGTCAGACTCAGTGAAAGGGGATTGGCTGATTAGTGGACTTGCAGTTCCCAGTTGGATAAGATCACAGCCAAGAGCTGTCAGGTAAGTCCCGCCCTCCCTCTGAGTTTGGCAGGGAATGAGGGAGGAAGGGAGGGAGGACTCTCAAGAGCTTTTTAATTGTCTCTCTCTCTCTCTCTCTCTCTCTCTCTCTCTCCCTCTCTCTCTCTTTCTCCCCCGCCTCTCTATCCCATCCTCTTCCCCCCTCTCTCTCTCTCAACTACATCTTGTTCTCTCTCTCCCTTCCTCTTCCCCTCTCTCTTCCCCCTAGCCCTTTTGAAAGCCCTTTTTACATTAGCAGTTGTCACAAAGTGATTATACAGAAACCCAGCCTTATCGCCCAAAGAGCAGCAATGCAGATGTAGAAGCATGGTGACTAGGAACTATCCCCTAGAAAGGCAGGGGGAACCTTGGAAGAAACCTAGAGAGGAACCAGGCTCTAAAGGGGAGGCCAGTCCTCTTCCGGCTGTGACGGGTGGAGATAAGAGGACATTAAAGTTGAAGTGCACTCACTGATTCAGCCTGTTCCTTCCGCTGCTCGTTAAGAAATGCAGCAGCCGTTACTGAAGCCCAAACAAGGGTTGTAGTGAGGCAGTAGTGAGTAACATAATGACAGCAAGGTAAGCTACGCTAGCTATGGAGACTTACTGACTGACTCGCCATCTCAAGATGATCTACTAATTAAGTGCGGTGTGCAGGCTAGAGCCTGGGCTGACCTTGTGTTCAGCCAACCTAGCTAGCTAGCATACCTTGGGGATACCTACAGCTGGCTAGCCTATAATAGCTAGCTAGCATACCTTGGGTATAGCTACAGCTGGCTAGCCTATAA
>NW_027011997.1:437500-447500 GCF_036934945.1 Oncorhynchus masou masou
GAAATTCCATGTCAGAAACTCTGGTGTATTTCTAGTGCTCCTGCTCTCCCACCTGAAGATCACATTATGATTTGACCAAGTTTTCTTCTGAGTTCTCAGTTGTTGTCACGACTTCCGCCAAAGTCGGCTCCTCTCCTTTTTCGTTCGGCGATCGACGTGGGACTGGCTTTATAGCCATCGCCTCTCCATTTTTCATGGATCCATTTGTTTTGTCTTGTTTCCTGCACTGTTTAGCCAGTTTGAGTTTAAACATTATCGATAGCAAGCTGGCTAACGTTACGTCCTATCAAACCTTATCATCAGGGGCAATGTAAGCTATGCTACCTAATGGTTAAAGTGTTGGCCAGTGACCGAAAGGTTGCTGGATCGAATCCCTGAGCTGACAAGGTATAAATCTGTCGTTCTGCCCCTGAACAAGGCAGTTAACCCACTGTTCCTAGGCCGTCATTGTAAATACAAATTTGTTCTGAACTGGTTAATTAATTAAAAATAAATAAGTCTTCCTCTCTTTGACATTCCACATTAGGGAGAGGCTTTGTATTCAGCTAGTTACATCACAGTATCATAGCTAGCTAGCTCACAACTCACCACACACAGGTCACAGCCATTAGGTCGTACGGTTGTTGTACGTAATCCACGCAAGTGTGCGTGCATTGAGCAAGTGTGCGTGCATTGAGCAAGTGTGTGTGCATTGAGCAAGTGTGAGTGCATTGAGCAAGTGTGCGTGCATTGCAGGCTTGACAACACATTCACAACACATGTCAGCTGGGGGTGGACCACAACTTGTTGTCTCTGGGCTATTGGACGTCATTGGCAAAAGTAATCCATACCCCACCCATCCATACCTGTCATGACGCACTCACTTCCAAATCTGGTTTTGGACCAGACTGACTTTATGACCAAAATGATCCTATTGACACTTTGTAGTCCATTTTGACATTAGAATGAATGTTTCTTACACATCTCAATGCTGTATAGGCCATTTATAACAAGAGAAGTTGCTTCTAGGAGGCATTTCCCCTTTAAAGACAGATTCTTCTTCAAGATATTCAGTCAATAGTATCACAGTGGTTATAGAGGGTGCAGAACAGCAGGAACTGGATCAGCAGCACGACCAGGTGGACTGGGGACGAGGACAGCCAGGAGTCGTCAGGCCATGTAGTCCTGAGACATGGTCCGACACTTTTAGAAAAAAAGGTTCTATCTAGAAAAGCAAAGGGCTCTTCAGCTGTCCCCATAGGAAAACCCTACGAAGAACCCTTTTTGGGAGAGGGTTCTGAATGGAACTCAAAAGGTTATACCTGGAACCAAAAGGGTTCTACCTGGAACCAAAAAAGCTGATCCTACAGGGACAGCTGAAGATCCCAACCTTTTTTCTAACAGTGAAGGGCTCAGCACCTCTGGGATGGGAGAGAGAAAAAGAGAGATGGGAGAATTAGAGGGAGCATACCTAAGGTCACACAGGACACCACATAAGGCAGGAGAAATACACTGTGGGGGGGACATGGTGACCCCCTTCCAAAGTTACCCCCGGACAGTGCCAACCAGGCATAATATAACCCCACCCACTTTCTTCTCCTTCTCTCGCTTCCTCCATCTTTCTCTCTAGGTCCATCTCTCTCTCTCTCTCTCTCTCTCTCTCTCTCCCTTTCCCTCCATCTCCTGTGTGCTGTACGTCAGTATTGTGCAGCCAGAGCGTAGTTGGAAACAGCTACTATAAATAAACAATTCCATGTTGCTTAGAGACCCCTGTGACATCGCCATGGGGACATCACCCTAGCGACAGATACCACCCTGCCATCAGACCATAGGAGAATGGAGGAGAGGTAGATATAGATGGGAAGAGCAAGGGAGGAGAGGATTGCCTCTTTGGCTGGGAATGAGGGAGGAGGGAGGGAGACTCTCGAGAGCTTTTTAATCTTGATCTCTTATCTGTCTTTCTCTCTTTCTCTTTCTCTGTCTCTCTCGCTTCCCTTCTCTCTCTCTCTCTCTGTCTCTCTCGCTTCCCTTCTCTCTCTCTCTCTCTCTCTGTCTCTCTCGCTTCCCTTCTCTCTCTCTCTCTGTCTCTCTCGCTTCCCTTCTCTCTCTCTCTCTCTCTCTCTCTCTCTCTCCCCCTTCTCTCTGTCCACACTCTGAATGTAATTACCGTATGCACAGAGAGCGAGGGATAGGGGAACGAGGGATAGGGAGAAGGAGGGAGGAAATGAGGTGGAGAGGAGAGGAAGAGGAGAGGTGATAACAGCTTAATGTAATCTCACAGTGGAAACTGAAAAAATATATCACCTGCCACAGTTAATAAAATATCACATCCACGTGGCGCTTTCCACTGGCAAGAAAGGTTAACTGGTATTTCCTGTAAATGTACTCTTCTCCACACACACACATCTTCCTCATAGCTACCGGTATTAGTTCTGAACTTATTCACAGCAGTCATGTTGATGAAGACGTTAATGTGACATGCATGTTCCATATACTGTGGGTAACATACAAATGAAACTACACACATTCAAAAAGCTACACACACACACTCCCTCTCCCTCCACTCATCCTCACTCTCTTCTTTCTTTCTTTCTTTCTTTCTTTCTTTCTTTCTTTCTTTCTTTCTTTCTTTCTTTCTTTCTTTCTTTCTTTCTTTCTTTCTTTCTTTCTTCCTACCTTCCTTCCTTCCTTCCTTCCTTCCTTCCTTCCTTTCTTTCTTTCTTTCTTTCTTTCTTTCTTTCTTTCTTTCTTTCTTTCTTTCTTTCTTTCTTTCTTTCTTTCTTTCTTTCTTTCTTTCTTTCTTTCTTTCTTCCTTCCTTCCTTCCTTCCTTCCTTCCTTCCTTCCTTCCTTCCTTCCTTCCTTCCTTCCTTCCTTCCTTCCTTCCTTCCTTCCTTCCTTCCTTCCTTCCTTCCTTCCTTCCTTCCTTCCTTCCTTCATTCTCTCTCTCTCTTTCTTCCTCCTCCCTTCTATCCCCCACCCCCTCCTCTCTTTCTCCCTTTCCCTCGTCTCCCCATTCCTCCCTCCTGCCTCCTCCTCTGTAGGTTTGCCCCAAGGATATCACCCCTCCTACACGGCCTCGTCTCATCCTTCTCTCCCTCCGTTTATTTATATCAATGAGCAAAAGTCCTCCTTTCATCTTCCTCCAGATAGATCAGTTCAGTTCAGCTTCATGAACAACTGGAGAACTGGTTGTCTGTGTGTCTGAGTGTGTACGTCTCTCTTTGCCTGTGTGTGTTTGTGTGTGTTTGTCTGGCTGTGTATGTGTGTACATTATGTATACGTGTGCGTGTGCATGTGTGTGTTTGTGTGTTTGTGGTTGTGTATTTGCGTGTGTGTGTGTGTGTGTGGTTGTGTATTTGTGCGTGTGTGTGTGTGTGTGTGTGTGTATGTATACGTGTGTGTGTGTGTGTGTGTGTGTGTGTGTGTGTGTGTGTGTGTGTGTGTGTATGTATACGTGTGTGTGTGTGTGTGTGTGTGTGTGTGTGTGTGTGTGTGTTCACCTCTAGCTCCGTTCTCTCTACAGGTCTCGCTAGCTGCTCTGCACTCTGGGACTCTTATATAAAGAATACATTTTGATTGAGCCGTTTTCCCTCCAAACAATACATGTAGGTAATGAATTTACATACCCAACATTTAACTGATAGATGAGGCCCTCTAAGGCCTTCAGCTGCTCTGCTGGGACGCTGGGAAGATTACTATTCTGCAGGACCTGGTCTATTGGAAATGATGGAGGCATGAGGCTTGGTTCACGACTTTGAGTCACAATGTGGTAAATTACAACAACATGGTTAAATGTTAAAATATAAGAGGCTTGACATCTGCAACTAAAACTTGTTTCCACAATTCCATGTAATGAAAATAGAATAATTTTTCATCCAGGTTCCAACCAACTGAATCACAACTGTTGAAATTCTACATTAGTTTCTAATTCTACATAAGTTTCTATAAAAGAACAGTTCAAATTCTACATTATTTTCTATAACAGAACTGTTGAAATTCTACATTAGTTTCTATAACAGAACTGTTGAAATTCTACATTGGTTTCTATAACAGAACTGTTGAAATTCTACATTAGTTTCTATAAAAGAACAGTTCAAATTCTACATTATTATCTATAACAGAACTATTGAAATTCTACATTCTTTTCTATAACATGACTGTTGAAATTCAACAGTATTTTCCATAACCAAACTATTCAAATGCTACAATTATTTGATGTAATAGAAGTGTTGAATTCTACACATTCTTCCCTCTCGTTCTCTTCAGTGAATAGCGGTTTCCAGGACACATATTAAACCTAGTCCTGGACAAAAAAAACCATGCTCAACGGGGACTCTTGATCTGGAAAACCAACCCTCAGCGTAAAATGCTGGTCTTCCCAATAGTGTCATTTGAGGTTGAGACAAGACACAGACAGAAGACATGGTGGATACATTGGCAGCAACAGGTTTAATTCAGCTCTATCAGATCTCCCTGTTTTTAAAGTCTTCTTCAGCTAATGTAAACCCAGGCATTATATATACCTGGGCATTATATATACCTGGGCATTATATATACCTGGGCATTATATATACCTGGGCATTATATATAGACAGGTTATTATATATAGACAGGGCATTATATATACCTGGGCATTATATATACCTGGGCATTATATATACCTGGGCATTATATATACCTGGGCATTATATATACCAGGGCATTATATATACCTGGGCATTATATATACCTGGGCATTATATATATATACCTGGGCATTATATATATATACCTGGGCATTATATATACCTGGGCATTATATATACCTGGGCATTATATATACCTGGGCATTATATATACCTGGGCATTATATAAACCTGGGCATTATATATACCTGGGCATTATATATACCTGGGCATTTTATATACCTGGGCATTATATATACCTGGGCATTATATATACCTGGGCATTTTATATACCTGGGCATTATATATACCTGGGCATTATATATACCTGGGCATTATATAAACCTGGGCATTATATATACCTGGGCATTATATATACCTGGGCATTATATATACCTGGGCATTATATAAACCTGGGCATTTTATATACCTGGGCATTATATATACCTGGGCATTATATATACCTGGGCATTATATATACCTGGGCATTATATATACCTGGGCATTATATATACCTGGGCATTATATATACCTGGGCATTATATAAACCTGGGCATTATATATACCTGGGCATTATATATAGACAGGGCATTATATCTAGACAGGGTATTATATCTAGACAGGACATTATATCTAGACAGGGTATTATATCTAGACAGGGCATTATATCTAGACAGGGTATTATATCTAGACAGGACATTATATCTAGACAGGGCATTATATCTAGACGGGGTATTATATCTAGACAGGACATTATATCTAGACAGGGCATTATATCTAGACAGGGTATTATATCTAGACAGGGTATTATATATAGACAGGACATTATATCTAGACAGGACATTATATCTAGACAGTGTATTATATATAGACAGGGTATTATATATAGACAGGACTTTATTTCTAGACAGGGCATTATATCTAGACAGGGTATTATATCTAGACAGGACATTATATATAGACAGGGTATTATATATAGACAGGGCATTATATCTAGACAGGGCATTATATATAGACAGGGCATTATATCTAGACAGGGCATTATATATAGACAGGGTATTATATATAGACAGGGTATTATATATAGACAGGGTATTATATATACCAGGGTATTATATATAGACAGGGTATTATATATAGACAGGGTATTATATATAGACAGGGTATTATATATACCAGGGTATTATATATAGACAGGGTATTATATATACCAGGGTATTATATCTAGACAGGGTATTATATATACCAGGGTATTATATCTAGACAGGGTATTATATATACCAGGGTATTATATCTAGACAGGGTATTATATATACCAGGGTATTATATATAGACAGGGTATTATATATAGACAGGGTATTATATATACCAGGGTATTATATATACCAGGGTATTATATATAGACAGGGTATTATATATACCAGGGTATTATATCTAGACAGGGTATTATATATACCAGGGTATTATATATAGACAGGGTATTATATATAGACAGGGTATTATATATACCAGGGTATTATATATACCAGGGTATTATATCTAGACAGGGTATTATATATACCAGGGTATTATATATACCAGGGTATTATATCTAGACAGGGTATTATATATAGACAGGGTATTATATATACCAGGGTATTATATATAGACAGGGTATTATATATACCAGGGTATTATATCTAGACAGGGTATTATATATACCAGGGTATTATATATAGACAGGGTATTATATATACCAGGGTATTATATATAGACAGGGTATTATATATAGACAGGGTATTATATATACCAGGGTATTATATATACCAGGTTATTATATCTAGACAGGGTATTATATCTAGACAGGACATTATATCTAGACAGGGTATTATATATACCAGGGTATTATATATAGACAGGGTATTATATATAGACAGGGTATTATATATAGACAGGGTATTATATATAGACAGGGTATTATATATACCAGGGTATTATATATACCAGGTTATTATATCTAGACAGGGTATTATATCTAGACAGGACATTATATCTAGACAGGGTATTATATCTAGACAGGGTATTATATCTAGACAGGGTATTATATATACCAGGGCATTATATCTAGACAGGGCTACTGCATCTTCTGGCGGCTACTCTGTTGGCTTTGTCTGTTTCTGTCCCTCCCTACGGGTGGCTGGTAGCCTAGCGGTTCAGAGCCTTGGACCAGTAACGAAAGATCACTGGTTTCAATCCCCGACCCGGTTAGGGGTGATAAATCTGCCCGATGTGCCCTTGAGCAAGGCACATTTACTCCTAATGGCTCTGAATAAGAGAGTCTACTAAAATGGCCACATACTGATGTCATAACAGGTTCTGTATGGAGAGCTGATGTGCCAGAGTGAGATGAAACACCTTGAGTTTTCCATTAACACAACTGTAAAGAGGGGAATGACAACCCCGGGATGGAAGGATGACTGCAGCGTTGGAGGAGAAAGGAAGAAAACACATTTGAAAACCACTGGGCCAGTGATTAAATCTCAGAGGAGACCTCTCCTTCCTTCCTCCCTCGGTCACTTTCTCTTTCTCTTCCCCCTTTCTCCTCTGTCCCCCAGTCTCTGTTGTCAGAAGCAGGGTCACAGCTAAATCTCTATGGTAGAATCTCTTGCAGTTCACATCAAAGAGTTGGTGCTGAATCCCACACACCCTCCCGAAGCTCCGCTAAACTCTCAACCAGTTCCTCCTGGGTGTGTGTGTGGTGGGTGATTTATATTAGGAAATGAGTGGATCAAGATCTGATTGATGTGTCACTGGGGGTGAACTGTCCACCTATGATGAACACACCCTTGTTGGTCTGCACGCGCCAGGTGTATGTGACTGTTAACTAAGGGCGTGGCCTTGTGTGTAAAAGCCCTCCTGTTTGTGTCAACCAGAGAATCCTCTTACTGTGTACAGGCTTGCGTGTCTTGGGAGTACAGGTACGGTGACTGTGGCCTAAACCAACTTGTTGTTGAGATTGGATTGTCAGTATGTTTATGGCAAATGTGCACATAGTCACTGGTCCCCGTTTCCCTGCTCTCATGGCACGTCTCCCTAGGTATGTTGTGTATTTGTGAGTGAAACCATCCTACATCCTACCATCCTATAATGGTAGGATCCTACCATGATACTGAGTGGCGCAGCGGTCTAAGGAACTGCATCTCAGTGCTTGAGGTGTCACTAAAGACACCCTGGTTTGAATCCAGGCTGTATCACAACCGGCCGTGATTGGGAGTCCCATTAGCGGGGCACAATTGGCCCCGCGTCGTCAGGGTTTGGTCGCGGTAGGCTGTTATTGTAAATAAGAATTTGTTCTTAATTGACTTGCCAAGTTAAATAAAGGTTAAATCAAATAAATAAAACATAAATCATCCCGTTTCTCTACCTGATACATTTAGATTAAACACTCGTCTATGATGAAGTTCATCTATGGTAAGTAGCTGTACATCATCTGTTGACAGAAAGAGTATTGAATGCAAAACCATGGAAGTTTCTGTCCTAGAACAATCTCGTATCAAGTTTCTTCAAAATTGTGAGTAAATCAGCCTGTATTATCCCCACGCTCCACTTCCTGATAGAAACAACCTGTGTGTGCCAGCCTAAATCATCCCCACGCTCTACTTCCTGATAGATTGAATTGTTTGATCGTAGCTAGCTAGCTACATAGCCGTCTTTGTATCTAAGACAATTGTGTAGTCTAGAGCGATTTTCTAGGTTAGCTAGCCAGCTATTGTCGTTCTTTTAACGTAACGTAACGCAATCAACACTGCTAGCTAGCCAGCTAGCCCCCGAATAGCAGCACTGTAGAAACTATTACACTCGACGGAACGACTTGATTAGTGTAGTGTCAACATTGCAGCCACTGCCAGCTAGCCTACAAAGTCAACAACGCAGCCACTGCCAGCTAGCCTACTCCAGCAGTACTGTATCATTTTAGTCAATAAGATTCTCAGCCTATGCCTCCCTCCAGTCCCTCGACTTCTTGGCACTGACGGAAACATGGATCACCACAGATAACACTGCTACTCCTACTGCTCTCTCTTCGTCTGCCCACGTGTTCTCGCACAGCTTCTGGTCAGCGGGGTGGTGGCACCGGGATCCTCATCTCTCCCAAGTGGTCATTCTCTCTTTCTCCCCTTACCCATCTGTCTATCGCCTCCTTTGAATTCCATGCTGTCACAGTTACCAGCCCTTTCAAGCTTAACATCCTTATCATTTATCGCCCTCCAGGTTCCCTCGGAGAGTTCATCAATGAGCTTGATGCCTTGATAAGCTCCTTTCCTGAGGACGGCTCACCTCTCACAGTCCTGGGCGACTTTAACCTCCCCACGTCTACCTTTGACTCATTCCTCTCTGCCTCCTTCTTTCCACTCCTCTCCTCTTTTGACCTCACCCTCTCACCTTCCCCCCTACTCACAAGGCAGGCAATACGCTCGACCTCATCTTTACTAGATGCTGTTCTTCCACTAACCTCATTGCAACTCCCCTCCAAGTCTCCGACCACTACCTTGTATCCTTTTCCCTCTCGCTCTCATCCAACACTTCCCACACTGCCCCTACTCGGATGGTATCGCGCCGTCCCAACCTTCGCTCTCTCTCCCCCGCTACTCTCTCCTCTTCCATCCTATCATCTCTTCCCTCTGCTCATACCTTCTCCAACCTATCTTCTGATTCTGCCTCCTCAACCCTCCTCTCTTCCCTTTCTGCATCCTTTGACTCTCTATGTCCCCTATCCTCCAGGCCGGCTCGGTCCTCCCCTCCCGCTCCGTGGCTCGACAACTCATTGCGAGCTCACAGAATAGAGCTCCGGGCAGCCGAGCGGAAATGGAGGAAAACTCGCCTCCCTGCGGACCTGGCATCCTTTCACTCCCTCCTCTCTACATTTTCCTCCTCTGTCTCTGCTGCTAAAGCCACTTTCTACCACTCTAAATTCCAAGCATCTGCCTCTAACCCTAGGAAGCTCTTTGCCACCTTCTCCTCCCTCCTGAATCCCCCTCCTCCCTCTCTGCAGATGACTTCGTCAAACATTTTGAAAAGAAGGTCGACGACATCCGATCCTCGTTTGCTAAGTCAAACGACACCGCTGGTTCTGCTCACACTGCCCTACCCTGTGCTCTGACCTCTTTCTCCCCTCTCTCTCCAGATGAAATCTCGCTTCTTGTGACGGCCGGCCACCCAACAACCTGCCCGCTTGACCCTATCCCCTCCTCTCTTCTCCAGACCATTTCCGGAGACCTTCTCCCTTACCTCACCTCGCTCATCAACTCATCCCTGACCGCTGGCTACGTCCCTTCCGTCTTCAAGAGAGCGAGAGTTGCACCCCTTCTGAAAAACCTAC
>NW_027011997.1:455000-480000 GCF_036934945.1 Oncorhynchus masou masou
TGTCAGCCCGTTTCCAAGTATGTCAGCCTCTGTCCAAGCATGTCAGCCTCTCTCCAGACATGTCAGCCTCTGTCCAGGCATGTCAGCCTCTGTCCAGGCATGTCAGCCTCTCTCCAGACATGTCAGCCTCTGTCCAGGCATGTCAGCCTCTCTCCAGACATGTCAGCCTCTGTCCAGGCATGTCAACCCGTTTCCAAGCATGGTAGCCTCTCTCCAGGCATGTCAGCCCCTCTCCAGGCATGTCAGTCTCTTTCCAGGCATGTCAGTCTCTCTCCAAGCATGTCCGCCTCTCTTCAGGCATGTCAGCCTCTCTCCAGGCATGTCAGTCTCTCTCCAAGCATGTCAGCCCGTTTCCAAGCATGTCAGTCTCTCTCCAAGCATGTCAACCCGTTTCCAAGCATGTCAGCCCGTTTCCAAGTATGTCAGCCTCTCTCCAGACATGTCAGCCTCTGTCCAGGCATGTCAGCCTCTCTCCAGACATGTCAGCCTCTGTCCAGGCATGTCAACCCGTTTCCAAGCATGGTAGCCTCTCTCCAGGCATGTCAGCCCCTCTCCAGGCATGTCAGTCTCTTTCCAGGCATGTCAGTCTCTCTCCAAGCATGTCCGCCTCTCTTCAGGCATGTCAGCCTCTCTCCAGGCATGTCAGTCTCTCTCCAAGCATGTCAGCCCGTTTCCAAGCATGTCAGTCTCTCTCCAAGCATGTCAACCCGTTTCCAAGCATGTCAGCCCGTTTCCAAGTATGTCAGCCTCTCTCCAGACATGTCAGCCTCTGTCCAGGCATGTCAGCCTCTCTCCAGACATGTCAGCCTCTGTCCAGGCATGTCAACCCGTTTCCAAGCATGGTAGCCTCTCTCCAGGCATGTCAGCCCCTCTCCAGGCATGTCAGTCTCTTTCCAGGCATGTCAGTCTCTCTCCAAGCATGTCCGCCTCTCTTCAGGCATGTCCGCCTCTCTTCAGGCATGTCAGCCTCTCTCCAAGCATGTCAGTCTCTCTCCAGGCATGTCAACCCGTTTCCAAGTATGTCAGCCCGTTTCCAAGTATGTCAGCCTCTCTCCAGGCATGTCAGCCTCTCTCCAGGCATGTCAGCCTCTCTCCAGACATGTCAGCCTCTGTCCAAGCATGTCAGCCTCTCTCCAGACATGTCAGCCTCTGTCCAGGCATGTCAGCCTCTGTCCAGGCATGTCAGCCTCTCTCCAGACATGTCAGCCTCTGTCCAGACATGTCAGCCTCTGTCCAGGCATGTCAACCCGTTTCCAGCATGTCAGCCTCTCTCCAGGCATGTCAGTCTCTCTCCAGGCATGTCAGCCCCTCTCCAAGCATGTCCGCCTCTCTTCAGGCATGTCAGCCTCTCTCCAGGCATGTCAGTCTCTCTCCAAGCATGTCCGCCTCTCTCCAGGCATGTCAGTCCCACTCCAGGCATGTCAGTCTCTCTTCAGGCATGTCAGCCTCTCTCCAGGCATGTCAGTCTCTGTCCAGACATGTCAGCCTCTGTCCAGGCATGTCAACCCGTTTCCAAGCATGGTAGCCTCTCTCCAGGCATGTCAGCCCCTCTCCAGGCATGTCAGTCTCTCTCCAAGCATGTCAACCCGTTTCCAGCATGTCAGCCTCTCTCCAGGCATGTCAGTCTCTCTCCAGGCATGTCAGTCTCTCTCCAGGCATGTCAGTCTATCTCCAGGCATGTCAGTCTCTCTCCAAGCATGTCAACCCGTTTCCAGCATGTCAGCCTCTCTCCAGGCATGTCCGCCTCTCTTCAGGCATGTCAGCCTCTCTCCAGGCATGTCAGTCCCTCTCCAAGCATGTCAGTCTCTCTCCAGGCATGTCAGTCTCTCTCCAAGCATGTCCGCCTCTCTCCAGGCATGTCAGCCTCTCTCCAGGCATGTCAGTCTCTCTCCAAGCATGTCCGCCTCTCTTCAGGCATGTCAGTCTCTCTCCAGGCATGTCAGTCTCTCTCCAGGCATGTCAGTCTCTCTCCAAACATGTCCGCCTCTCTCCAGGCATGTCAGTCCCACTCCAGGCATGTCAGTCTCTCTCCAAGCATGTCAGTCTCTCTCCAGGCATGTCAGTCTCTCTCCAGGCATGTCAGTCTCTCTCCAGGCATGCCAGTCTCTCTCCAAACATGTCCGCCTCTCTCCAGGCATGTCAGTCCCACTCCAGGCATGTCAGTCTCTCTCCAAGCATGTCTGCCTCTCTTCAGGCATGTCAGCCTCTCTCCAGGCATGTCAGTCCCTCTCCAAGCATGTCAGTCTCTCTCCAGGCATGTCAGTCTCTCTCCAGGCATGTCAGTCTCTCTCCAAGCATGTCCGCCTCTCTCCAGGCATGTCAGTCCCACTCCAGGCATGTCAGTCTCTCTCCAAGCATGTCAGCCCGTTTCCAAGCATGTCAGCCTCTCTCCAGGCATGTCAGTCCCTCTCCAAGCATGTCAGCCCGTTTCCAAGCATGTCAGTCTCTCTCCAAGCATGTCAACCCGTTTCCAGCATGTCAGCCTCTCTCCAGGCATGTCAGTCTCTCTCCAGGCATGTCAGTCTCTCTCCAAGCATGTCCGCCTCTCTTCAGGCATGTCAGCCTCTCTCCAGGCATGTCAGTCCCTCTCCAAGCATGTCAGTCTCTCTCCAGGCATGTCAGTCTCTCTCCAGGCATGTCAGTCTCTCTCCAAGCATGTCCGCCTCTCTCCAGGCATGTCAGTCCCACTCCAGGCATGTCAGTCTCTCTCCAAGCATGTCCGCCTCTCTCCAGGCATGTCAGTCCCACTCCAGGCATGTCAGTCTCTCTCCAGGCATGTCAGTCTCTCTCCAAGCATGTCCGCCTCTCTTCAGGCATGTCAGCCTCTCTCCAAGCATGTCCGCCTCTCTCCAGGCATGTCAGTCTCTCTCCAAGCATGTCCGCCTCTCTCCAGGCATGTCAGTCCCTCTCCAGGCATGTCAGCCTCTCTCCAAGCATGTCCGCCCCTCTCCAGGCATGTCAGTCCCTCTCCAGGTATGTCCGCCCCTCTCCAGACATGTCATCCTCTCTCCAGGCATGTCATCCTCTCTCCAGGCATGTCAGCCTCTCTCCAGACATGTCATCCTCTCTCCAGGCATGTCAACCTCTCTCCAGACATGTCATCCTCTCTCCAGACATGTCATCCTCTCTCCAGACATGTCATCCTCTCTCCAGGCATGTCATCCTCTCTCCAGGCATGTCAGCCTCTCTCCAGGCATGTCATCCTCTCTCCAGGCATGTCAGCCTCTCTCCAGGCATGTCCGCCCCTCTCCAGGCATGTCAGTCTCTCTCCAAGCATGTCCGCCCCTCTCCAGGCATGTCAGCCCCTCTCCAGGCATGTCATCCTCTCTCCAGGCATGTCAGCCTCTCTCCAGACATGTCATCCTCTCTCCAGGCATGTCATCCTCTCTCCAGACATGTCATCCTCTCTCCAGGCATGTCATCCTCTCTCCAGGCATGTCATCCTCTCTCCAGGCATGTCATCCTCTCTCCAGGCATGTCAGCCTCTCTCCAGGCATGTCCGCCCCTCTCCAGGCATGTCAGTCTCTCTCCAAGCATGTCCGCCCCTCTCCAGGCATGTCAGCCCCTCTCCAGGCATGTCATCCTCTCTCCAGGCATGTCAGCCTCTCTCCAGACATGTCATCCTCTCTCCAGGCATGTCATCCTCTCTCCAGGCATGTCAGCCTCTCTCCAAGCATGTCCGCCCCTCTCCAGACATGTCATCCTCTCTCCAGACATGTCATCCTCTCTCCAGGCATGTCAGCCTCTCTCCAAGCATGTCAGCCCGTTTCCAAGCATGTCAGCCCCTCTCCAAGCATGTCCGCCCCTCTCCAGACATGTCATCCTCTCTCCAGGCATGTCATCCTCTCTCCAGGCATGTCAGCCTCTCTCCAGACATGTCATCCTCTCTCCAGGCATGTCATCCTCTCTCCAGGCATGTCATCCTCTCTCCAGGCATGTCATCCTCTCTCCAGGCATGTCCGCCTCTCTCCAGACATGTCAGTCTCTCTCCAGGCATGTCATCTCCTCTCCAGGCATGTCAGCCCCTCTCCAGGCATGTCAGTCCCTCTCCAAGCATGTCAGTCCCTCTCCAAGCATGTCAGTCCCTCTCCAGGCATGTCATCCTCTCTCCAGGCATGTCATCTCCTCTCCAGGCATGTCATTTCCTCTCCAGGCATGTCATCTCCTCTCCAGGCATGTCAGCCCCTCTCCAGGCATGTCATCTCCTCTCCAGGCATGTCATCTCCTCTCCAGGCATGTCAGTCCCTCTCCAGGCATGTCATCCTCTCTCCAGGCATGTCATCTCCTCTCCAGGCATGTCAGCCCCTCTCCAGGCATGTCATCTCCTCTCCAGGCATGTCATCTCCTCTCCAGGCATGTCAGTCCCTCTCCAGGCATGTCATCCTCTCTCCAGGCATGTCATCTCCTCTCCAGGCATGTCAGCCCCTCTCCAGGCATGTCATCTCCTCTCCAGGCATGTCAGTCCCTCTCCAGGCATGTCAGTCCCTCTCCAGGCATGTCAGCCCCTCTCCAGGCATGTCAGTCTCTCTCCAGGCATGTCAGCCCCTCTCCAGGCATGTCAGTCCCTCTCCAGGCATGTCAGTCCCTCTCCAGGCATGTCACTGGATTACTGACCCCTGCCTGCCCTGACCCTGACCCTGAGCCTGCCTGCCATGCTACACCTTGCCCCACCTCACTGGATTACTGACCCCTGCCTGCCCTGACCCTGACCCTGAGCCTGCCTGCCATGCTACACCTTGCCCCACCTCACTGGATTACTGACCCCTGCCTGCCCTGACCCTGACCCTGAGCCTGCCTGCCATGCTACACCTTGCCCCACCTCACTGGATTACTGACCCCTGCCTGCCCTGACCCTGACCCTGAGCCTGCCTGCCATGCTACACCTTGCCCCACCTCACTGGATTACTGACCCCTGCCTGCCCTGACCCTGACCCTGAGCCTGCCTGCCATGCTACACCTTGCCCCACCTCACTGGATTACTGACCCCTGCCTGCCCTGACCCTGACCCTGAGCCTGCCTGCCATGCTACACCTTGCCCCACCTCACTGGATTACTGACCCCTGCCTGTCCTGACCCTGACCCCTGCCTGCCCTGACCCTGAGACTGCCTGCCCTGACCCTGAGACTGAGACTGCCATGCTATACCTTGCTCCACCTCACTGGATTACTGACCCCTGCCTGTCCTGACCCTGACCCTGAGCCTGCCTGCCATGCTACACCTTGCCCCACCTCACTGGATTACTGACCCCTGCCTGTCCTGACCCTGACCCCTGCCTGCCCTGACCCTGAGACTGCCTGCCCTGACCCTGACCCTGAGACTGCCATGCTATACCTTGCCCCACCTCACTGGATTACTGACCCCTGCCTGCCCTGACCCTGACCCTGAGCCTGCCATGCTATACCTTGCCCCACCTCACTGGATTACTGACCCCTGCCTGCCCTGACCCTGACCCTGAGCCTGCCTGCCATGCTACACCTTGCCCCACCTCACTGGATTACTGACCACTGCCTGCCCTGACCCTGAGACTGCCTGCCCTGAACCTGACCCTGAGACTGCCTGCCCTGACCCTGAGACTGCCTGACCTGACCCTGACCCCTGCCTGCCCTGACCCTGAGACTGCCTGCCCTGACCCTGAGACTGCCTGCCCTGACCCTGACCCCTGCCTGCCCTGACCCTGAGACCGCCTGCCCTGACCCTAAGACTGCCTGCCCTGACCCTGAGACTGCCTGCTGTTCTGGACCCATCACCCTCTCTAGATTAATGACCTCAACCTGCACTGACCCTGACCCTGAGACTGCCTGCCCTGACCCTGGCCCCTGCCTGCCCTGACCCTGAGACTGCCTGCTGTTCTGGACCCATCCCCCTCTCTAGATTAATGACCTCAACCTGCACTGACCCTGACCCTGAGACTGCCTGCCCTGACCCTGGCCCCTGCCTGCCCTGACCCTGAGACTGCCTGCTGTTCTGGACCCATCACCCTCTCTAGATTAATGACCTCAACCTGCACTGACCCTGACCCTGAGACTGCCTGCCCTGACCCTGGCCCCTGCCTGCCCTGACCCTGAGAGTGCCTGCTGTTCTGGACCCATACCCCTCTCTAGATTAATGACCTCAACCTGCACTGACCCTGACCCTGAGACTGCCTGCCCTGACCCTGGCCCCTGCCTGCCATGACCCTGAGACTGCCTGCTGTTCTGGACCCATCCCCCTCTCTAGATTAATGACCTCAACCTGCACTGACCCTGACCCTGAGACTGCCTGCCCTGACCCTGGCCCCTGCCTGCCCTGACCCTGAGACTGCCTGCTGTTCTGGACCCATCCCCCTCTCTAGATTAATGACCTCTACCTGCCTTTGACCCTGACCCCAAGACTGCCTGCCCTGACCTTTGACCTGTCATTTGCCTGCCCCTCTTTTAGAAATAAACGGCTGTTTCTTCGACACAAAACACGTCTGCATCTGGGTCATACCTGAAACCTGATACGGTCAGGGTTAGATCTATAATAAGGGTTAGGGTTAGATCTATAATAAGGGTTAGGGTTAGATCTACAATAAGGGTTAGGGTTAGATCTATAATAAGGGTTAGGGTTAGATCTATAATAAGGGTTACGGTTAGATCTATAATAAGGGTTAGGGTTAGATCTATAATAAGGGTTAGGGTTAGATCTATAATAAGGGTGAGGGTTAGATCTATAATAAAGGTTAGGATAAGGGTTAGGATAAGGGTCAGGGTTAGATCTATAATAAGGGTTAGGGTTAGATCTATAATAAGGGTTAGGGTTAGATCTATAATAAGGGTTAGGGTTAGATCTATAATAAGGGTTAGGGTTAGATCTATAATAAGGGTTAGGGTAGATCTATAATAAGGGTTAGGGTTAGATCTATAATAAGGGTTAGGGTTAGATCTATAATAAGGGTTAGGGTTAGATCTATAATAAGGGTTAGATCTATAGTAAGGGTTAGGGTTAGATCTATAGTAAGGGTTAGGGTTAGATCTATAGTAAGGGTTAGGGTTAGATTTATAATAAGGGTTAGGGTTAGATCTATAGTAAGGGTTAGGGTTAGATCTATAATAAGGGTCAGGGTTAGATCTATAATAAGGGTTAGGGTTAGATCTATAATAAGGGTTACGGTTAGATCTATAATAAGGGTTAGGGTTAGATCTATAATAAGGGTTAGGGTTAGATCTATAATAAGGGTTAGGGTTAGATCTATAATAAGGGTTAGGGTTAGATCTATAATAAGGGTTAGGGTTAGATCTATAATAAGGGTTAGGGTTAGATCTATAATAAGGGTGAGGGTTAGATCTATAATAAAGGTTAGGATAAGGGTTAGGATAAGGGTCAGGGTTAGATCTATAATAAGGGTTAGGGTTAGATCTATAATAAGGGTTAGGGTTAGATCTATAATAAGGGTTAGGGTTAGATCTATAATAAGGGTTAGGGTTAGATCTATAATAAGGGTTAGGGTAGATCTATAATAAGGGTTAGGGTTAGATCTATAATAAGGGTTAGGGTTAGATCTATAATAAGGGTTAGGGTTAGATCTATAATAAGGGTTAGATCTATAGTAAGGGTTAGGGTTAGATCTATAGTAAGGGTTAGGGTTAGATCTATAGTAAGGGTTAGGGTTAGATTTATAATAAGGGTTAGGGTTAGATCTATAGTAAGGGTTAGGGTTAGATCTATAATAAGGGTCAGGGTTAGATCTATAATAAGGGTTAGGGTTAGATCTATAATAAGGGTTACGGTTAGATCTATAATAAGGGTTAGGGTTAGATCTATAATAAGGGTTAGGGTTAGATCTATAATAAGGGTTAGGGTTAGATCTATAATAAGGGTTAGGGTTAGATCTATAATAAGGGTTAGGGTTAGATCTATAATAAGGGTTAGGGTTAGATCTATAATAAGGGTTAGGGTTAGATCTATAATAAGGGTTAGGATAAGGGTTAGGATAAGGGTCAGGGTTAGATCTATAATAAGGGTTAGGGTTAGATCTATAATAAGGGTTAGGGTTAGATCTATAATAAGGGTTAGGGTTAGATCTATAATAAGGGTTAGGGTTAGATCTATAATAAGGGTTAGGGTAGATCTATAATAAGGGTTAGGGTTAGATCTATAATAAGGGTTAGGGTTAGATCTATAATAAGGGTTAGGGTTAGATCTATAATTAGGGTTAGGGTTAGATCTATAGTAAGGGTTAGGGTTAGATCTATAGTAAGGGTTAGGGTTAGATCTATAGTAAGGGTTAGGGTTAGATTTATAATAAGGGTTAGGGTTAGATCTATAGTAAGGGTTAGGGTTAGATCTATAATAAGGGTCAGGGTTAGATCTATAATAAGGGTTAGGGTTAGATCTATAATAAGGGTTAGGGTTAGATCTATAATAAGGGTTAGGGTTAGATTTATAATAAGGGTTAGGGTTAGATCTATAATAAGGGTTAGGGTTAGATCTATAATAAGGGTTAGGGTTAGATCTATAATAAGGGTTAGGGTTAGATTTATAATAAGGGTGAGGGTTAGATTTATAATAAGGGTTAGGGTTAGATCTATAATAAGGGTTAGGGTTAGATTTATAATAAGGGTTAGGGTTAGATTTATAATAAGGGTGAGGGTTAGATTTATAATAAGGGTTAGGGTTAGATCTATAATAAGGGTGAGGGTTAGATTTATAATAAGGGTTAGGTTTAGATTTATAATAAGGGTTAGGGTTAGATCTATAATAAGGGTTAGGGTTAGATCTATAATAAGGGTTAGGGTTAGATCTATAATAAGGGTTAGGGTTAGATTTATAATAAGGGTTAGGGTTAGATTTATAATAAGAGTTAGGATAAGGGTTAGGGTTAGATCTATAATAAGGGTTAGGGTTAGATCTATAGTAAGGGTTAGGGTTAGATCTATAGTAAGGGTTAGGGTTAGATTTATAATAAGGGTTAGGGTTAGATCTATAGTAAGGGTTAGGGTTAGATCTATAGTAAGGGTTAGGGTTAGATTTATAATAAGGGTTAGGGTTAGATCTATAGTAAGGGTTAGGGTTAGATCTATAGTAAGGGTTAGGGTTAGATCTATAGTAAGGGTTAGGGTTAGATTTATAATAAGGGTTAGGGTTAGATCTATAGTAAGGGTTAGGGTTAGATCTATAATAAGGGTCAGGGTTAGATCTATAATAAGGGTTAGGGTTAGATCTATAATAAGGGTTAGGGTTAGATCTATAATAAGGGTTAGGGTTAGATTTATAATAAGGGTTAGGGTTAGATCTATAATAAGGGTTAGGGTTAGATCTATAATAAGGGTTAGGGTTAGATCTATAATAAGGGTTAGGGTTAGATTTATAATAAGGGTGAGGGTTAGATTTATAATAAGGGTTAGGGTTAGATCTATAATTAGGGTTAGATTTATAATAAGGGTTAGGGTTAGATTTATAATAAGTGTGAGGGTTAGATTTATAATAAGGGTTAGGGTTAGATCTATAATAAGGGTGAGGGTTAGATTTATAATAAGGGTTAGGTTTAGATTTATAATAAGGGTTAGGGTTAGATCTATAATAAGGGTTAGGGTTAGATCTATAATAAGGGTTAGGGTTAGATCTATAATAAGGGTTAGGGTTAGATCTATAATAAGGGTTAGGGTTAGATTTATAATAAGGGTTAGGGTTAGATTTATAATAAGAGTTAGGATAAGGGTTAGGGTTAGATCTATAATAAGGGTTAGGGTTAGATCTATAGTAAGGGTTAGGGTTAGATCTATAGTAAGGGTTAGGGTTAGATTTATAATAAGGGTTAGGGTTAGATCTATAGTAAGGGTTAGGGTTAGATCTATAGTAAGGGTTAGGGTTAGATTTATAATAAGGGTTAGGGTTAGATCTATAATAAGGGTTAGATCTATAATAAGGGTTAGATCTATAATAAGGGTTAGGGTTAGATCTATAATAAGGGTTAGGGTTAGATCTATAATAAGGGTTAGGGTTAGATCTATAATAAGGGTTAGGGTTAGATCTATAATAAGGGTTAGGGTTAGATTTATAATAAGGGTTAGGGTTAGATCTATAATAAGGGTTAGATCTATAATAAGGGTTAGGGTTAGATCTATAATAAGGGTTAGGGTTAGATCTATAATAAGGGTTAGGGTTAGATCTATAATAAGGGTTAGGGTTAGATCTATAAGGGTTAGGGTTAGATCTATAATAAGGGTTAGTGTTAGATGTATAATAAGGGTTAGGGTTAGATCTATAATAAGTGTTAGGGTTAGATCTATAATAAGGGTTAGGGTTAGATCTATAATAAGGGTTAGGGTTAGATCTATAATAATGGTTAGGGTTAGATCTATAGTAAGGGTTAGGGTTAGATCTATAGTAAGGGTTAGGGTTAGATTTATAATAAGGGTTAGGGTTAGATCTATAGTAAGGGTTAGGGTTAGATCTATAATAAGGGTTAGATCTATAATACGGGTTAGGGATAGATCTATAATAAGGGTTAGGGTTAGATCTATAATAAGGGTTAGGGTTAGATCTATAATAAGGGTTAGGGTTAATTTTATAATAAGGGTTAGGGTTAGATCTATAATAAGGGTTAGGGTTAGATCTATAATAAGGGTTAGGGTTAGATCTATAATAAGGGTTAGGGTTAGATCTATAGTAAGGGTTAGGGTTAGATCTATAGTAAGGGTTAGGGTTAGATTTATAATAAGGGTTAGGGTTAGATCTATAGTAAGGGTTAGGGTTAGATCTATAGTAAGGGTTAGGGTTAGATTTATAATAAGGGTTAGGGTTAGATCTATAATAAGGGTTAGGGTTAGATCTATAATAAGGGTTAGGGTTAGATCTATAATAAGGGTTAGGGTTAGATCTATAATAAGGGTTAGGGTTAGATCTATAATAAGGGTTAGGGTTAGATCTATAATAAGGGTTAGGGTTAGATCTATAATACGGGTTAGGGTTAGATCTATAATAAGGGTTAGGGTTAGATCTATAATAAGGGTTAGGGTTAGATTTATAATAAGGGTTAGGGTTAGATTTATAACAAGGGTTAGGACAAGGGTTAGGGTTAGATCTATAATAAGGGTTAGGGTTAGATCTATAATAAGGGTTAGGGTTAGATCTATAATAAGGGTTAGGGTTAGATCTATAATAAGGGTTAGGGTTAGATCTATAGTAAGGGTTAGGGTTAGATCTATAGTAAGGGTTAGGGTTAGATTTATAATAAGGGTTAGGGTTAGATCTATAGTAAGGGTTAGGGTTAGATCTATAGTAAGGGTTAGGGTTAGATTTATAATAAGGGTTAGGGTTAGATCTATAATAAGGGTTAGATCTATAATAAGGGTTAGGGTTAGATCTATAATAAGGGTTAGGGTTAGATCTATAATAAGGGTTAGGGTTAGATCTATAAGAAGGGTTAGGGTTAGATCTATAATAAGGGTTAGGGTTAGATCTATAATAAGGGTTAGGGTTAGATCTATAATACGGGTTAGGGTTAGATCTATAATAAGGGGTAGGGCTAGATTTATAATAAGGGTTAGGGTTAGATTTATAATAAGAGTTAGGATAAGGGTTAGGGTTAGATCTATAATAAGGGTTAGGGTTAGATCTATAGTAAGGGTTAGGGTTAGATCTATAGTAAGGGTTAGGGTTAGATTTATAATAAGGGTTAGGGTTAGATCTATAGTAAGGGTTAGGGTTAGATCTATAGTAAGGGTTAGGGTTAGATTTATAATAAGGGTTAGGGTTAGATCTATAATAAGGGTTAGATCTATAATAAGGGTTAGATCTATAATAAGGGTTAGGGTTAGATCTATAATAAGGGTTAGGGTTAGATATATAATAAGGGTTAGGGTTAGATCTATAATAAGGGTTAGGGTTAGATCTATAATAAGGGTTAGGGTTAGATTTATAATAAGGGTTAGGGTTAGATCTATAATAAGGGTTAGATCTATAATAAGGGTTAGGGTTAGATCTATAATAAGGGTTAGGGTTAGATCTATAATAAGGGTTAGGGTTAGATCTATAATAAGGGTTAGGGTTAGATCTATAATAAGGGTTAGGGTTAGATCTATAATAAGGGTTAGGGTTAGATCTATAATAAGGGTTAGGGTTAGATCTATAATAAGGGTTAGGGTTAGATCTATAATAAGTGTTAGGGTTAGATCTATAATAAGGGTTAGGGTTAGATCTATAATAAGGGTTAGGGTTAGATCTATAATAAGGGTTAGGGTTAGATCTATAATAAGGGTTAGGGTTAGATCTATAGTAAGGGTTAGGGTTAGATCTATAGTAAGGGTTAGGGTTAGATTTATAATAAGGGTTAGGGTTAGATCTATAGTAAGGGTTAGGGTTAGATCTATAATAAGGGTTAGATCTATAATAAGGGTTAGGGTTAGATCCATAATAAGGGTTAGGGTTAGATCTATAATAAGGGTTAGGATAAGGGTTAGGGTTAGATCTATAATAAGGGTTAGGGTTAGATCTATAATAAGGGTTAGGGTTAGATCTATAATAAGGGTTAGGGTTAGATCTATAATAAGGGTTAGGGTTAGATTTATAATAAGGGTTAGGGTTAGATTTATAATAAGGGTTAGGGTTAGATTTATAATAAGGGTTAGGATAAGGGTTAGGGTTAGATCTATAATAAGGGTTAGGGTTAGATCTATAGTAAGGGTTAGGGTTAGATCTATAGTAAGGGTTAGGGTTAGATTTATAATAAGGGTTAGGGTTAGATCTATAGTAAGGGTTAGGGTTAGATCTATAGTAAGGGTTAGGGTTAGATCTATAGTAAGGGTTAGGGTTAGATTTATAATAAGGGTTAGGGTTAGATCTATAGTAAGGGTTAGGGTTAGATTTATAATACGGGTTAGGGTTAGATCTATAATAAGGGTTAGATCTATAATAAGGGTTAGGGTTAGATCTATAATAAGGGTTAGGGTTAGATCTATAATAAGGGTTAGGGTTAGATCTATAATAAGGGTTAGGGTTAGATCTATAATAAGGGTTAGGGTTAGATCTATAATAAGTGTTAGGGTTAGATCTATAATAAGGGTTAGGGTTAGATCTGTAATAAGGGTTAGGGTTAGATCTATAATAAGGGTTAGGGTTAGATCTATAATAAGGGTTAGGGTTAGATCTATAATAAGGGTTAGGGTTAGATTTATAATAGGGGTTAGGGTTAGATCTATAATAAGGGTTAGGGTTAGATTTATAATAAGGGTTAGGGTTAGATCTATAATAAGGGTTAGGATAAGGGTCAGGGTTAGATCTATAATAAGGGTTAGGGTTAGATTTATAATAAGGGTTAGGGTTAGATCTATAATAAGGGTTAGGGTTAGATTTATAATAAGGGTTAGGATAAGGGTTAGGGTTAGATTTAGAATAAGGGTTAGGGTTAGATTTATAATAAGGGTTAGGGTTAGATTTATAGTAAGGTATAGGGTTAGATTTATAGTAAGGTTTAGATTTA
Organism: Oncorhynchus masou masou; assembly: GCF_036934945.1. Classification (NCBI taxonomy): domain Eukaryota; kingdom Metazoa; phylum Chordata; class Actinopteri; order Salmoniformes; family Salmonidae; genus Oncorhynchus; species Oncorhynchus masou. The sequence continues at coordinate 468,442 of NW_027011997.1, forward strand.
TAATAAGGGTTAGGGTTAGATCTATAATAAGGGTTAGGGTTAGATCTATAATAAGTGTTAGGATAAGGGTTAGGGTTAGATCTATAATAAGGGTTAGGGTTAGATTTATAATAAGGGTTAGGGTAAGGGTTAGGGTTAGATTTATAATAAGGCTTAGGGTTAGATTTATATTAAGGTTTAGATTTATAATAAGGGTTAGGGTTAGATCTATAATAAGGGTTAGGATAAGGGTTAGGGTTAGATTTATAATAAGGGTTAGGGTTAGATTTATAATAAGGGTTAGGGTAAGGGTTAGGGTTAGATTTACAATAAGGGTTAGGAATAGATTTATAGTAAAGTTTAGATTTATAATAAGGGTTAGGGTTAGATCTATAATAAGGGTTAGGATAAGGGTTAGGGTTAGATTTATAATAAGGGTTAGGGTTAGATTTATAATAAGGGTTAGGGTAAGGGTTAGGGTTAGATTTATAATAAGGGTTAGGGTTAGATTTATAGTAAGGTTTAGATTTATAATAAGGGTTAGGGTTAGATCTATAATAAGGGTTAGGATAAGGGTTAGGTTTAGATTTATAATAAGGGTTAGGGTTAGATTTATTATAAGGGTTAGGATAAGGGTTAGGGTTAGATTTATAATAAGGGTTAGGTTTAGATTTATAATAAGGATTAGGGTAAGAATTATAATAAGGGTTAGGATAAGGGTTAGGGTTAGATTTATAATAAGGGTTAGGATAAGGGTTATGGTTAGATTTATAATAAGGGTTAGGATAAGGGTCAGGGTTAGATTTATAATAAGGGTTAGGATTAGATCTATAATAAGGGTTAGGGTAAGGGTTAGGGTTAGATTTATAATAAGGGTTAGGATAAGGGTTAGGGTTAGATTTGTAATAAGGGTTAGGGTTAGATTTATAATAAGGGTTAGGGTTAGATTTATAATAAGGGATAGGGTAAGGGTTAGATTTATAATAAGGGTTAGGGTTAGATTTATAATAAGGGTTAGGGTTAGGGTTAGATTTATAATAAGGGTTAGGGGATAGTTAGTTGAAATGTTACTCCTAGTCTGTAGAGCTTCTACAGATGGACTATCCAAATGCAGTGTTACCAACCTTTCCCCTGGAAGAATACAAATCCCTCCATAACCTTTCCCCACTTTCTCCTTCCCACTTAAATGCCACCTGGCTAAAAGGCAAGTATCCAAATGTCTCATTAGAATATGTGGGATTGGGGGGGGTACCATTATCCCATCCTCTCCTCCTCTGCCTGGCTGCCTGGCTCCTTGGACATAATCCATCCCTCATTACGGAGCTCTGTGATTAACACAGACGGTTTGTGTGTGTGTGCATGCTTCTGGTGTGTGTTTGTGTGTCTATGCGTCTGGTGTGTGTGTGTGTGTGTGTGTGTGTGTGTGTGTCTGGTGTGTGTGTGTGTGTCTGTGTGTGTGTGTGTGTGTGTGTGTGTGTGTGTGTGTGTGTGTGTGTGTGTGTGTGTGTGTGTGTGTGTGTGTGTGTGTGTGTGTGTGGATGGTGTGATTATTCCTGGAGGGTGTGAATGTAGATCTGAGCACGTTCTGGTGATGATGTGACATTTACACTCAGCAGTCACAGAGTGACCTGATGCCTTTAAGAGGATATTAATAATATCATAGTTCCTCTCCCTGGGCCTTTGACACTGTCTCTACGAGAGACAGAGACAGAGACAGAGACAGAGACAGAGACAGAGACAGAGAAAGAGAAAGAGAAAGAGAAAGAGAAAGAGAAAGAGAAAGAGAAAGAGAAAGAGAGAGAGAGAGAGAGAGAGAGAGACAGACAGACAGACAGACAGACAGACAGACAGAGATGAGACAGACAGAGAGAGACAGTGACAGAGAGAGAGAGACAGACAGAGAGAGAGAAAAATCTAAGAAAGAAATTGAGAAACCTGTCCAATCAAAAACATAGAGACCAGGAAAACCTGAGTCTACGCCTTCACTATGGTGAATCACTAAAACAATACAGAAATACACTACGGAAAAAGAAGGAACAGCATGTCAGAAATCAGCTCAATGTAATTGAAGAATCCATAGACTCTAACCACTTCTGGGAAAATTGGAAAACACTAAACAAAAAACAACACGAAGAATTATCTATCCAAAATGGAGATGTATGGGTAAACCATTTCTCTGATCTTTTTGGCTCTATAACAAAGAATAAAGAGCAAAAATATATACATGATCAAATACAGGTCTTAGAATCAACTATTAAAGACTACCAGAACCCACTGGATTCTCCAATTACATTGATTAAGTTACAGGACAAAATAAAAACCCTCCAACCCAAAAAGGCCTGTGGTGTTGATGGTATCCTCAACGAAATGATCAAATATACAGACAACAAATTCCAATTGGCTATACTAAAACTCTTTAACATCATCCTTAGCTCTGGCATCTTCCCCAATATTTGGAACCAAGGACTGATCACCCCAATCCACAAAAGTGGAGACAAATTTGACCCCAATAACTACCGTGGAATATGCGTCAACAGTAACCTTGGGAAAATCCTCTGCATTATCATTAACAGCAGACTCGTACATTTCCTCAATGAAAACAATGTACTGAGCAAATGTCAAATTGGCTTTTTACCAAATTACAGTACAACAGACCATGTATTCACCCTGCACACCCTAATTGACAACCAAACAAACCAAAACAAAGGCAAAGTCTTCTCATGCTTTGTTGATTTCAAAAAAGCCTTCGACTCAATTTGGCATGAGGGTCTGCTGTACAAACTGATGGAAAGTGGTGTTGGAGGTAAAACATATGACATTATAAAATCCATGTACACAAACAACAAGTGTGCGGTTAAAATTGGCAAAAAACACACACATTTCTTCACACAGGGTCGTGGGGTGAGACAGGGATGTAGCTTAAGCCCCACCCTCTTCAACATATATATCAACGAATTGGCGCGGGCACTAGAAATGTCTGCAGCACCCGGCCTCACCCTACTAGAATCCAAAGTCAAATGTCTGCTGTTTGCTGATGATCTGATGCTTCTGTCACCAACCAAGGAGGGCCTTCAGCAGCACCCTAGATCTTATGCACAGATTCTGTCAGACCTGGGCCCTGACAATAAATCTCAGTAAGAAAAAGGTCCAGTCACCAGGACCACAAATACAAATTCCATCTAGACACTTTTGTCCTAGAGCACACAAAAAACTATACATACCTTGGCCTAAACATCAGCGCCACAGGTAACTTCCACAAAGCTGTGGACGATCTGAGAGACAAGGCAAGAAGGGCATTCTATGCCATCAAAAGGAACATACATTTCAACATACCAATTAGGATTTGGCTAAAATTACTTGAATCAGTTATATAGCCCATTGCCCTTTATGGTTGTGAGGTCTGGGGTCTGCTCACCAACCAAGACTTCACAAAATGGGACAAACACCAAATTGAGACTCTGCACGCAGAATTCTGCAAAAATATCCTCCGTGTACAACATAGAACACCAAATAATGCATGCAGAGCAGAATTAGGCTGATACCCACTAATTATCAAAATCCAGAAAAGAGCCGTAAAATTCTATAACCACCTAAAAGGAAGCGATTCCCAAACCTTCCATAATAAAGCCATCACCTACAGAGAGATGAACCTGGAGAAGAGTCACCTAAGCAAGCTGTTCCTGGGGTTCTGTTCACAAACACAAACACACCCCACAGAGCCCCAAGACAGCAGCACAATTAGACCCAATCAAATCATGAGAAAACAAAAAGATAATTACTTGACACATTGGAAAGAATTAACAAAAAAACAGAGCAAACTTTAATGCTATTTGGCCCTACACAGAGAGTACACAGCGGCAGAATACCTGACCACTATGACTGACCCAAGATTAAGGACAGCTTTGACTATGTACAGACTCAGTGAGCATAGCCTTGCTATTGAGAAAGGCCGCCGTAGGCAGACATGGCTCTCAAGAGAAGACAGGCTATGTGCTCACTGCCCACAAAATGAGGTGGAAACTGAGCTGCACTTCCTAACCTCCTGCCCAATGTATGACCATATTAGAGAGACATATCTCCCTCAGATTACACAGATCCACAAAGAATTTGAAAACAAATCCAATTTTGATAAACTCCCATATCTACTGGGTGAAATTCCACAGTGTGCCATCACAGCAGGAAGATTTGTGACCTGTTGCCACGAGAAAAGGGCAACCAGTGAAGAACACACACCATTGTAAATACAACCCATATTTATGCTTATTTATTTTATCTTGTGTCCTTTAACCATTTGTACATTGTTATTAAAACACTCTATATATATATATGTAATATGACATTTGTAATGTCTTTATTGCTTTGAAACTTCTGTATGTGTAATGTTTACTGTTAATTTTTATTGTTTATTTCCCTTTATATATTATCTACCTCACTTGCTTTGGCAATGTTAACACATGTTTCCCATGCCAATAAAGTCCTTGGTTTGAATTGAGAGAGAGACAGAGTGAGAAGCCAAAGAACTTTACTCATGTATTTTTCAATTATTACCGCAAAGCATATTGGTATAAACAGACAGGCATGTGCTCAAACACACTCACATGCACGTTCATACGCACATTCTCAATCTACACAGTCACAAGGAACGCCGAGCTTTGTTTGCGTGGTCTTGGTGCTAACAGCACAATACATGGGTAATTGGCTGTAACCACGGCTACAGAGGGAACAGTTTGTGCCAGAGCACCTTGTTCCTTCCTGCTAGTGGCTGATGTGTTGTGATGAAATCAGACCGCCAGTACATGTAATGTCTGAGGGGTCCTTGACTTGACCCTGGTGGTCATCACATTCTATGCCTAGGGCTGTGTCCCTAATGGCACCCTCTTACCTACACTACCAGTCGTTTGGACACACCTACTTATTCCAGGGTTGTCATCCATGACAGAGAGGTCTTTGAGTGGGCAGGCCTTCCCTGGGAGGAAGAGCAGCTCTGTCTTGTCGAGGTTGAGCTTGAGGTGGAGGGTCGACAAGGTATAGCGGACATATAGAAGATAGAGAGTAGGACAGATAGAAGGTATAGAGGAGGACAGATAGAAGACATAGAGGAGGACAGATAGAAGATATAAAGGACAGATAGAAGACATAGAGGAGGACAGATAGAAGACATAGTGGAGGACAGATAGAAGACATAGAGGAGGACAGATAGAAGATATAGAGGAGGACAGATAGAAGACATAGAGGAGGACAGATAGAAGATATAGAGGAGGACAGATAGAAAGTATAGAGGTGGACAGATAGAAGACATAGAGGTGGACAGATAGAAGACATAGAGGAGGACAGATAGAAGATATAGAGAAGGACTCTCCTCTCTGTCTCCCCTCCTCTCTGTCTCCTCTGTCTCCACTCCTCCCTGTCTCCTCCCTGTCTCCTCTCTGTCTCCCCTGTCTCCTCTCATTCTCCTCTCATTCTCCTCTCTGTCTCCTCTCTCTCTCCCCTGTATCCTCTCTGTCTCCCCTGTCTCCTCTCAGTCTCCTCTCTGTCTCCCCTGTATCCTCTCTGTCTCCTCTATGTCCCCCCTGTCTCTTCTCTGTCTCCTCTCTGTCTCCTCTCTGTCTCCCCTGTCTTCTCCCTGTCTACTCTCTGTCTCCTCTGTCTCCCCTCCTTCCTGTCTCCTCTCTGTCTCCCCTGTCTCCTCTCATTCTCCTCTCTGTCTCCTCTCTCTCTCCCCTGTCTCCTCTCTGTCTCCACTGTCTCCTCTCAGTCTCCTCTCTGTCTCCCCTGTCTCCTCTCTGTCTCCTCTGTCTCCTTTCTGTCTCCTCTCCTATTTGTCCTCCTGTCATGCCAGGTTAGCTCCCATAATGCAGGGCTTTTCTACTAATGACAAGACAGAGGCCTGCAAATGTATTCTTCCTCCCTCCATCGTCACTGCCCCCCCCCCCTCCCTCGGCCTCCAACCAGAACACAACGTGAAACAAACTCATCTCCCTCCTCACTCTACCTGGTTTTCCTAGTAATAAATGGCTTGGCCTTCCTGTGTGGTAAATGACTGAAACCTCACTAACTGTTAGCTGTCACCAGGTTTTCTCTCTCTTTTCCCCTCTCCCTCTCTTTCTCCACTCTTTTTCACGCATCAGAGAGTGAAGGCTGCTGAGCGCACTCAATGTGAGTGTTGTTTGTTAATCAGGGTGTGTCAGAGGTGTGTGTGTGTGTGTGTGTGTGTGTGTGTGTGTGTGTGATAACACGTGCCGATTCGCTGTTGGAGTGTAATTGTCACCAGTGTCTTCCCTGTCAAGGAATAATAAAGTTTTTTCCTCCCCATTTCCAATTTACACCTGCTTGAAGTCGCTACCCTGTGCGTCCCAAATGGCACCCTATTCCCTATGTAGTGCACTACTTCTAACAAGTGCATATAGAGATCTGGTCAAAAGTAGTGCACTATATAGGGAATAGGGTGTCACATGGGACAGGGAACCAAGACAAAGGGACATTTCCGTACTAACGTAATGGGAGTGATGCCTCACTGTGTGAATCACAAAGACGGAGACATGAGATGAGTTGTGACTTCCTTCTAGTTCAGTTGAATCATTGTGCAGTGAAAACAGTAGGGTATATAGCTCTCACTCCTCTCCCAACCCCCCGTCCCTCACTCCTCTCCCTACCTCCCGTCCCTCACTCCTCTCCCTACCTCCCGTCCCTCTCTCCTCTCCCTACCTCCCGTCCCTCACTCCTCTCCCTACCTCCCGTCCCTCACTCCTCTCCCTACCTCCCGTCATTCACTCCTCTCCCTACCTTCCATCCCTCACTCCTCTCCCTACCTCCCGTCCCTCACTCCTCTCCCTACCTCCCGTCCCTCTCTCCTCTCCCTACCTCCCGTCCCTCACTCCTCTCCCTACCTCCCGTCCATCACTCCTCTCATACCTCCCGTCCCTCTCTCCTCTCCCTACCTCCCGTCCCTCTCTCCTCTCCCTACCTCCCGTCCCTCACTCTTCTCATCTCCCTACCCCCTGTCCCTTACTCATCTCCCTACCCCCTGTCCCTTACTCCTCTCCCTACCTCCCGTCCCTCACTCCTCTCCTCTCCCTACCTCCCGTCCCTCACTCCTCTCCTCTCCCTACCCCCTGTCCCTCTCTCCTTCCCTCTCTCCTTCCCTCACCCACTATTCTCTCTCCCTTCTATCACTAAAGTAGATGGTCTCTGTGGTAAATGAGAAAACAAATCCAACTATGCTGAGTTTGTAGGTAAGCAGTGTGACTGAGTGACAGACAACAATGGGCGGTGTGTGTCCTTTGGAATGGTCAATTTGTGATTCATTACTGGCTGAAAGAGATGGATGCTCTGGGGTAGGTGTGTGTGTGTGTGTGTGTGTGCGTGTGTGTGTGTGGGTGTCAAGAGTGATGGCGTGTGTGGCGTGTGTGTGAGTGACATGACATGTGAGAGAAAGATTGAGGGAGAAATAAATTTGGGTTGCAACACTCCGAGAGAGAGAGAGAGAGAGAGAGAGAGAGACAGAGAGAGGGAGAGAGAGAGAGAGAGAGAGAGAGAGAAAGAGAGATGGAGAGATGGAGAGATGGAGAGAGAGAGAGAGTGAGAGGGAGAGAGAGAAATAGAGAGAAGAGAGAGAGAGAGAGAGAGAGAGAGAATAGAGAGAGAGAGAGAGAGGAGAGAGAGAGAGAGAGAGAGAGAGAGATAGATAGAGAGAGAGAGAGGGAGAGAGAGATAGAGAGAGAGGAGAGAGAGAGAGGAGAGAGATAGAGAGAGAGAGAGAGAGAGAGAGAGATAGAGAGAGAGAGAGGGAGAGAGAGAGGCAGAGAGATAGAGAGAGAGAGAGAGAGAGAGAGAGAGAGGGGCAGAGAGATGGAGAGATAGAGAGAGAGAGAGATAGAGAGAGAGAGACAGAGAGAGAGAGAGAGAGAGAGAGAGAGAGAGAGAGAGAGAGCTCAGTGCTCAGTGCTGTTATTTTGAAGTGGAACGTCTAAAAGCAGCAACAGCCCAGCTGTGAAGGGGTAGGACACACAAGCTCACAGAACGGGACCGCCGAGTGCTGAAGCACGTAGCACATAAAAATCGTCTTTCCTCGGTCGCAAAACTCACTATGGAGTTGCAAACTGCCTGGAAGCAACATCAGCACAATAACTGTACGTCAGGAGTTTCATGAAATGGGTTTCTACGGCCGAGCAGCCGCACACAAGCCTAAGATCACCATGCGCAATGCCAAGCGTCGTCTGGAGTGGTGTAAAGCTCATCGCCATTAGACTCTGGAGCAGTGGAAAAGCATTCTCTGGAGTGATGAATGACACTTCACCATCTGGCTGTCTGACGGACGAATCTGGGTTTGGTGGGTACCAGGAGAACACTACCTGCCCCAATGCATAGTGCCAACTGTAAAGTTCGATGGAGGAGGAATAATGGTCTGGGGCTGTTCATGGTTCAGGCCCATTAGTTCCAGTTAAGGGAAATCGTAACGCTACAGCATAAAATTACATTCTAAACTATTCTGTCTCCAACTTTGTGACAACAGTTTGAGGAAGGCCCTTTCCTGTTTCAGCGTGACAATTCCCCAGTGAACAAAGCGAGGTCCATACAGAAATGGTTTGTCAAGATTGGTGTGGAAGAACTTGACTGGCCTGAACAGAGCCCTGACCTCAACCCTAGCGTACACATTTGGGATGAATTTGAACACAGATTGCGAGCCAGGACTAATCACCCAACATCAGTGCACAACCTCACCAATGGTTTTGTGGTTGAATAGAAGCAAGTCCCTCCAGCAATGTTCCAACATCTAGTGGAAAGCCTTCCCAGGAGAGTGGAGACTGTTATAGCAGCAAAGAGGGGACCAACTCCATATTATATATTTTTGTATTTACATTTTTAATTTCACCTTTATTTAATTAACCAGGTAGGCCAGTTGAGAACAAGTTCTCATTTACAACTGCGACCTGGCCAAGATAAAGCAAAGCAGCAAAGACAAAAAACAACAACACAGAGTTACACACATGGAATAAACAAACATACATTCAATAATACAGTAGAAAAGTATATATACAACATGTGCAAATGAGGTAAGATGAAGGAGGTAAGGCAATAAATAGGCCATGGTGGCAAAGTAATTACAATATAGCAATTAAACACTGGAGTGATAGATGTGCAGAAGATGATTGTGCAAGTAGAGATACTGGGGTGCAAAGGAGCAAGATAAATAAATACAGTATGGGGATGAGGTAGGTAGATAGATGGGCTGTTTACAGATGGGCTATGTACAGGTGCAGTGATCTGTGAGCTGCTCTGACAGCTGGTGCTTAAAGCTAGTGAGGGAGATGTGAGTCTCCTGCTCAGAGATTTTTGCAGTTCATTCCAGTCATTGGCAGCAGAGAACTGAAAGGAAAGACGACCAAAGGAGGAATTGGCTTTGGGGGTGACCGGTGAGATTTACCTGCTGGAGCGCGTGCTATGAGTGGGTGCTGCTATGGTGACCAGTGAAGTGAGCTGAGATAAGGTGGGGCTTTACATAGCAGAGACTTGTAGATAACCTGAAGCCAGTGGGTTTGGTGATGAGTATGAAGAGAGGGCCAGCCAACAACAGCATACAGGTCACAGTGGTGGGTAGTATATGGGGCTTTGGTGACAAAACGGATGGCACTGTGATAGACTGCATCCAATTTGTTGAGTAGAGTGTTGGAGGCTATTTTATAGATGACATCACCGAAGTCGAGGATTGGTAGGATGGTCAGTTTTACGAGGGTATGTTTGGCAGCATGAGTGAAGGATGCTTTGTTACAATGTAGGAAGCAAATTCTAGATTTAATGTTAGATTGGAGATGCTTAATGTGAGTCTGGAAGGAGAGGTTACAGTCTAACCAGACACCCAGGTATTTGTAGTTGTCCACGTATTCTAAGTCAGAGCCGTCCAGAGTAGTGATGCTGGATGGGTGGGCAGGTGCGGGCAGCAATCGGTTGAATAGCATGCATTCAGTTGTACTTGAGTTTAAGAGCAGTTTGAGGCCACGGAAGGAGAGTTCTAATCATCGAAGCTCGCCCATGATTTTGCCCATGATTTTGGAATGAGACGTTCGACGAGCCGGTGTCCACATACTTTTGATCATGTCTTGTAGCAGCAGTAAACTCGGTCGGAGTCAGAGACGAATGAATGAAGGAGAGAAACGCAATGAAGTGTGTAGGAGGGAGAGAGCGAGGGAGGAGGGTAAGACTGGTGGTAATCAGAGGTTGCTGATGTGTGGTCAGCAACAGGTCCAGTCTGACTGTGTGGTCAGCAACAGGTCCAGTCTGACTGTGTGGTCAGCAACAGGTCCAGTCTGACTGTGTGGTCAGCAACAGGTCCAGTCTGACTGTGTGGTCAGCAACAGGTCCAGTCTGACTGTGTGGTCAGCAACAGGTCCAGTCTGACTGTGTGGTCAGCAACAGGTCCAGTCTGACTGTGTGGTCAGCAACAGGTCCAGTCTGACTGTGTGGTCAGCAACAGGTCCAGTCTGACTGTGTGGTCAGCAACAGGTCCAGTCTGACTGTGTGGTCAGCAACAGGTCCAGTCTGACTGTGTGGTCAGCAACAGGTCCAGTCTGACTGTGTGGTCAGCAACAGGTCCAGTCTGACTGTGTGGTCAGCAACAGGTCCAGTCTGACTGTGTGGTCAGCAACAGGTCCAGTCTGACTGTGTGGTCAGCAACAGGTCCAGTCTGACTGTGTGGTCAGCAACAGGTCCAGTCTGACTGTGTGGTCAGCAACAGGTCCAGTCTGACTGTGTGGTCAGCAACAGGTCCAGTCTGACTGCGTGGTCAGCAACAGGTCCAGTCTGACTGTGTGGTCAGCAACAGGTCCAGTCTGACTGTGTGGTCAGTAACACTGTCCCTCACAGTGTGTGGGTTGAATCGCTAACTGCGCCCTCAAGCTGCAGCCACTGAGGCATGTCCACCCCCTCTCCTTTCACCCCTCTATCGCTCTACCCCCCCCCCCCTTCTTTCCCCGTATTTACCCCCCAGCGAATCGCTGCCTCTCTAAACCAATAGGGATCCTTGTCTGCCCACTGAACTGGCCATTATAACGTTGAAGCACTTCAGACCCTTTTCTGCCCTAAAAACCCCTTCAACAGACATGGTCTGCTTCCCAAATGGCATCCAATGGGCCCTGGTCAGAGTTAGTGCACTATGTAGGCGATAGGAAGCCAAATGGGAAGCAGCCTTATATATAACATAGACATCCAATGGGCCCTGGTCAGAGTTAGTGCACTATGTAGGGGATAGGAAGCCAAATGGGAAGCAGACATATATATAACGTAGACATCCAATGGGCCCTGGTCAGAGTTAGTGCACTATGTAGGGGATAGGAAGCCAAATGGGAAGCAGCCTTATATATAACATAGACATCTAATGGGCCCTGGTCAGAGTTAGTGCACTATGTAGGCGATAGGAAGCCAAATGGGAAGCAGACATATATATAACATAGACATCCAATGGGCCCTGGTCAGAGTTAGTGCACTATGTAGGGGATAGGAAGCCAAATGGGAAGCAGACATATTTATAACATAGACATCCAATGGGCCCTGGTCAGAGTTAGTGCACTATGTAGGGGATAGGAA
>NW_027011997.1:485000-497500 GCF_036934945.1 Oncorhynchus masou masou
TCCTCTGTCCATCTTTCACCCCTCTCTCCTTGTTTCTTTCTATCTCACTGTATTCCTCTTCCTACTCATTCTCTTTCTCTACTTTTCCCTTTCCCCTTCTATCCATTCTGTCTCTCTGTCTCTCTTGTCTCTTTTTTGACTCTCCCCTCACGCTCTGTCTCTCTGTCTCTCTGTCTCTCTGTCTCTCTGTCTCTTTGTCTCTTTGTCTCTGTCTCTTTTTTGACTCTCCCCTCCCGCTCTCTGTCTTTCCTCACTCTGCTCCCCCTTAACCAGCTGGCTATTGTGATAAAAGACCCCCCATTCCCCTGTGTCTCAGACAGCTTTATTATGTCAGTCTAAAGACCAATGTCACACTGTGCAAGCATGTGTGCATGTCCATTTGTGCGTCTGTGTGTCTGCTGTGTTTGGAGTTCCACCCAGCTCGTTTGATGCCACAGATCTAGGATCAGATTACCACCACTCTATCTCTATCTATCCTAACCTTAACCAGACGTATCTGACCCTACATCAGTGGTTAGGGGGTATCTGTCATGTCTTGTTATGTCTGTTCCTGTCCTTTCTCTTCACTCTGTCTCTCTCTGCTGGTCTTTTTAGGTTACCTTCTCTGTCTCTCATTCTTCAGCTGTTCTACATTTCCCCTAACTAGCTCATTCACTCTTTCCCCACCTGTTCTCTCTTCCCCCTCTGATTAGGTCTCTATTTCTCTCTCTGTTCCTGCTACTTTCAGTGTCTGATTCTTGTTTGTGTTTTTGATACCAGAAGCAAGCTGTCGTCCCGTTTGCTTCCACCTTGTCCTATCCTGTCGGAGTCTGCCTGGCAGGTGCATCCTGCATTATACTACGTTCTTTTGTTCCATTGACTACGTTGGAAGAGGATTTATGCCATTCCTGTTTTTTATTAAAGAACTCTGTTTTCTGTTAAAACCGCTTTTGGGTCTTCACTCAAGTACATAACAGTATCAGTCTGAATGGCAGTGACTGTCCTATGATGCTAACCTCAAACATTAGGTGTCTGACCCGAACTCCACAACAACACTCTGTGAGCTAACTCAATGTCTCAGACAGGGTTACGCCACAGCAATACTCTGGGAACTAACTCAATGTCTCAGACAGGGTTACGCCACAGCAATACTCTGGGAACTAACTCAATGTCTCAGACAGGGTTAGTCCATTAGGAGGTCAGCTAACTCAATGTCTCAGATAGGGTTAGTCCATTAGGAGGTCAGCTAACTCAATGTCTCAGACAGGGAATAGTCCATTAGGAGGTCAGCTAACTCAATGTCTCAGACAGGGTTAGTCCATTAGGAGGTCAGCTAACTCAATGTCTCAGACAGGGTTAGTCCATTAGGAGGTCAGCTAACTCAATGTCTCAGACAGGGTTAGTCCATTAGGAGGTCAGCTAACTCAATGTCTCAGACAGGGTTAGTCCATTAGGAGGTCAGCTAACTCAATGTCTCAGAGAGGGTTAGTCCATTAGGAGGTCAGCTAACTCAATGTCTCAGACAGGGTTAGTCCATTAGGAGGTCAGCTAACTCAATGTCTCAGAGAGGGTTAGTCCATTAGGAGGTCAGCTAACTCAATGTCTCAGACAGGGAATAGTCCATTCGGGTGGCAGCTACATGTGAGAGGGTTCAAGGGAGTGCCAGAGTGCCTGATCTGCCTCCATCCTCCATGAGGCTGCTGCCTCAGTTTGTATGACGGCAATTTGCATATACTCCAGAATGTTATGAAGAGTGGTCAAATTAATTGAAATTAATTGCAAAGTCCCTATTTCCCAATCAAATGAACTGAATTCCAAAAAGACATTTCCACTGCATTTCAGCCCTGCCACAAAAGGACCAGCTGACATGCCAGTGATTCTCTCGTTAACACAGGTGTGAGTGTTGATGAGGACAAGGCTGGGAAATGCTGGAAGTTTGAATAACAGACTGGAAGCTTCAAAAGGAGGGCGGTGCTTGGAATCATTGTTCTTCCTCTGTCAAACATGGTTACCTGCAAGGAAACACGCGCCGTCATCATTACTTTGCACAAAAGAAGGCTTCACAGGCAAGGATATTGCTGCCAGTAAGATTGCACCTAAATCAACCATTTATCGGATCATCAAGAACTTCAAGGAGAGCGGTTCAATTGTTGTTGAGAAGGCTTCAGGGCGCCCAAGAAAGCTCAGCAAGCGCCAGGACCGTCTCTTAAAGTTGCTTCAGCTGCAGCTGCTGGATCGGGGCACCACCAGTACAGAGCTTGCTCAGGAATGGCAGCAGGCAGGTGTGAGTGCATCTGCATGCACGGTGAGGCGAAGACTTTTGGAGGATGTCCTGGTGTCAAGAAGGGCAGCAAAGAAGCCACTTCTCTCCAGGAAAACATCAGGGATAGACTGATATTCTGCAAAAGGTACAGGAAGTGGACTGCTGAGGACTGGGGTAAAGTAATTTTCTCTGATGAATCCCCTTTCCCATGGTTTGGGGCATCCGGAATAAAGCTTGTCCAGAGAAGACAAGGTGAGTGCTACCATCAGTCCTGTGTCATGCCAATAGTAAAGCATCCTGAGACCATTCATGTGTGGGGTTGCTTCTCAGCCAAGGGAGTGGGCTCACTCACAATTGTGCCTAAGAACACAGCCATGAATAAAGAATGGTATCAACAAATCCTCTGAGAGCAACTTCTCCCAACCAGCCAGGAACAATTTGGTGACGACAATGCCTTTTCCAGCATGATGGAGCACCTTGCCATGAGGTAAAAGTGATATCTAAGTGGCTCGGGGAACAAAACATCGATATTTTGGGTCCATGGCCAGGAAACTCCCCAGACCTTAATTCCATTGAGAACTTGTTGTCAATCCTCAAGAGGCGGGTGGACAAACAAAAACCCACACATTCTGACGAACTCCAAGCATTGATTATGCAAGAATGGGCTGCCATCAGTCAGGATGTGGCCCAGGAGTTAATTGACAGCATGCCAGGGCGGATTGCAGAGAAAAAGAAGGGTCAACACTGCACATATTGACTCTTTGCATCAACTTCATGTAATTGTTAATAAAATCCTTTGACACTTATGAAATGCTTGTAATTATACTTCAGTATTCCATAGTAACATCTGACAAAAATATCTGAAGACACTGAACAGCAAACCTTGTGCAATTAATAATTGTGTCTTTGTCAAAACTTTTGGCCTTGACTGTAGTACCATAGAGGAAGAGCTGCAGCACACAGTGCCATGTCTATGTCATTAGAGGAACCCAACTTAATACACACACACACACACACGCACACGCACACGCACACGCACACACACACACACACACACACACACACACACACACACACACACACACACACACACACACACACACACACACACACACACACACACACACACACACACACACAGTGAGGTTTTCCTAATGATTAGTACAACGTAGGAGTTCTCCTACACATTAACGCTGCATTAAGTAGAATAAATCAACATAAAAAAAGGCTGGTTGAGTCAGAAGTACTGTCCCAAATTGAACCCTATTCACTATCTAGTGCCTTTGACCAGGGCCCATAGGACTCTGTTTTTGTATACATGGCTTTTATAATGTCCCCCCTGAAAAAACGCTTTCCATCAATGTAGAGTATTATAGCAGCACACCCTCATGCCAAATTGAGTCAAACACTTTTTGGAAATCAACAAAGACTTTGTTTTGGTTTGTTTGTTTGTCATTTAGGGTGTGCAGGGTGAATACGTGGTCTGTCGTATGGTAATATGGTGTAAAAAAAAGCCTATTTGATAGTTGCTCAGGACGTTGTTTTCACTGATGAAATGTAGGAGTTAATGATAACGCAGAGGATTTTCCCAAGGTTGCTGTTATTGGGGTCAAATTTGTCTCCACTTTTGTGGATTGGGGTGATCAGTCCTTGGTACTGAATAATGGGGAAAATGCCAAAGCTAAGGATGATGTTAAAGAGTTTAAGTATAGCCAATTTGAAATTGTGGTTTGTTAATCATTTAATTGAGGATTCAACACCACAGGCCTTTTTGGGTTGGAGGGTTTGTATTTTGTCTTGTAGTTCATTCAATGTAATTGGAGAATCCAGTTGGTTCTGATAGTCTTTAATCGGTGACTTTATGGTTTTTAATTGATCATGCATGTGTTTTTGCGGTTTGATCTTTAAAGGGACGAATAGATTGGAGAAGTGGTTTATCAGTACATCTCCGTTTCGGATAGATAGATCTTTATTGTTGTTTTGTTTAGTGTTTTACACTTTCCCAGAACTGGCTAGATTCTATGAATTCTTCAATTAAATTGAGCTGATTTCTGACGTGCTGATCCTTCTCGTGTATTTCTGTGATGTTTTAATGTTTCACCATTGTGAAGGTAGGTTCCTCAATTCCTTTCTTAGGTTGTTGCATTCTTCATCAAAACATCTGTCATTGTTGTTCATTTTATTAGGTTGTCTAACTGAAATGTTTAGATTTGATAGGGAAGCCAAAAGGTCAAATTTACTATTTAGGCTTTCACTGCCAAGTTTACAATTTCACTATCACAGTGTTTTGCCTGGGAAGTTGTCCAAAAGGGATTGAAATTGTTGTTAGCTAATTGTTTTCTGGTAGGTTTCTACACTACTTTCCTTCCATCTATAACATCTCTTAATATTATTCACTTCCTGTAATCTCTCTCTCTCTGTAATCTCTCTCTCCCTCTCTCTCTCCCTCTCTCTCCCTCTCTCTCTCTCTGTAATCTCTCTCTCACTGTAACCCCTCTCTCTCTCTCTCTGTAATATCGCTCTCTCGCTCTCTCTCTCTCCCTCCCCTCTCTCTCTCTCTCTCTCTCTCTCTCTCTCCCTCTCTCTCTCTCTCTCTCTCTCTGTAATCTCCCCAGTAGATTTGATGAGCGGAGCAGCAGAGTCACAGTGAAGAGGAGGCAGACAGACACAGATAGGATAAGCCATGGTGTCACTTAGCTGGTCTCAACTGCAGTCTTGTTATGTTAATGTTGTCTCTAGTTTCTCTCTCTGTTCTTTCTTTCTGTCTCATTTCCTTCCTTCCACGATAGAGGGAGGCTCACTATCGAAACCAGACCTGAATGATACACGCAACCATACTGACGATGTTAACAAGATCAAAACATAAACAGTTGATATTTACTATCCATGCGTCCCAAATGACACTATTCCCAATGGACCCTGGTTTAAACTAGTGCACTATAAAGGGAATAGTGTGCCGTTTGGGATACATCATGTACTTTAGAGAGTTCTTATCTCTGTTTTCATCGTCTCCAACCCACATATTCTCTTTCTGAAAGGCTTTTAGTATTTCCTTCAGACATTTCTACTAGAACACACGCACACACACGCACACACACACACACACACACACGCACGCACGCACGCACGCACGCACTCACACACACACACACACACACACACACACACACACACACACACACACACACACACACACACACACACACACACACACACACACACACACACACACACACACGCACGCACGCATGCACACACTCTCTCTCTCACACACACACACACACACACACACACGCACGCACGCACACACACACACACACACACACACACACACACACACGCACGCACGCACGCACGCACGCACGCACGCACGCACGCACACACACACACACGCACGCACGCACGCACACACACACACACACACACACACACACACACACACACACGCACGCACGCATGCACACACTCTCTCTCTCACACACACACACACACACACACACACACACACACACACACACACACACACACACACACACACACACACACACACACACACACACACACACACACACACACACACACACTGTGTGATTGTCTTTAATTATGAGTGAGGATAAGGCAACACTATGAGTGTATCCTGAATTGCACCTTATTCCTTATTTATGATTTTCTAACCTTTATTTAACCCTATGTAGGGCACTACTATTGAACAAGGTTCATTGGGCTCTGGTCATATGCTGTGCACTAAACAGGGTATAGGCTGCCATTTGGAACACAGTCTAGGCTTCCTGACATAATTTCCTGCCTAACGGAAAAGCAGAAACAACAGACTCAGGTTTGGCTCTGGGACACAGATCTGATCGGTGCACTACAACAGTCACATGCAGAAACTGCACCACTGATACATTCTGTGCCTCTGGCTACCTGCCATATACTGCACCACTGATACATTCTGTGCCACGGGCTTCCTGCCATATACTGCACTCCTGATATAATCTGTGCCATGGGCTTCCTGCCATATACTGCACCACTGATATAATCTGTGCCACGGGCTTCCTGCCACATACTGCACCACTGATATAATCTGTGCCACGGGCTTCCTGCCATATACTGCACCACTGATACATTCTGTGCCACAGGCTTCCTGCCATATACTGCACTCCTGATATAATCTATGCCACGGGCTTCCTGCCATATACTGCACCACTGATGCATTCTGTGCCACAGGCTTCCTGCCATATACTGCACCACTGATACATTCTGTGCCACAGGCTTCCTGCCATATACTGCACTCCTGATATAATCTGTGCCACAGGCTTCCTGCCATATACTGCACCACTGATATAATCTGTGCCACGGGCTTCCTGCCATATACTGCACTCCTGATATAATCTGTGCCACGGGCTTCCTGCCATATACTGCACTCCTGATATAATCTGTGCCACGGGCTTCCTGCCATATACTGCTCCTGCCTCCATACGTACAGCGGCTTCGGAATGTTTTCAGGCACCTCACCTTTTTTTTTGGCAAAAAAACCCCCAAAAAACAAAAAAATATTTACATAAACAACTCCTCAGTAAAAGGCACATGACAGCCCGCTTGGAGTTTGCTAAAAGGTACCTAAAGACTCTCAGACCATGAGAAACCAGATTCTCTGGTCTGATGAAACCAAGATTGAACACTTTGGCCTGAATGCAAAGCTTCATGTCTGGAGGAAACCTGGCACCATCCCTACGGTGAAGCATGGTGGTGGCAGCATCATGCTGTGGGGATGTTTTCAGCGGCAGAGACTGGGAGACTAGTCAGGATCAAGTCAAAGATGAACGGAGCAAAGTACAGACAGATCCTTGATGAAAACCTGCTCCAGAGCGCTCAGGACCTCAGACTGAGGCGAAGGTTCACCTTCCAACACGACAACGACCCTAAGCACACAGCCAAGACACTGCAGGAGTGGCTTCGGGACAAGTCTCGGAATGTCCTTGAGTGGCCCAGCCAGAGCCCGGACTTGAACCCGATCGGACATCTCTGGAGAGACATGAAAATAGCTGTGCAGCAACGCTCCCCATCCAACCTGACAGAGCTTGAGAGGATCTGCAGAGAAGAACGGGAGAAACTCCCCAAATTCAGGTGTGACAAGCTTGTAGCATCATACCCAGGAAGACTGGAGACTGTAATCACTGCACAAAAGTGCTCCAACAAAGTACTGAGTTAAGTGTCTGAATACTTATGTAAATGTGATATTTCCGTTTTTATTAATTATTTATTAGCAAAAATAGAATTCAGCTGAATTAAACATTGTGCGTCCCAAATGGCACCCTATTCCCTTGTTAGTGTACACTGCCCTTTCCCCCATAGGGCTCCGCTCTAAAGTAGTGCAGTCTGTAGAGACTAGGCTGATATTTGGGACTAAACCCATGTTGACATTGTAGATTATTCTGCTAGGAGCCAAGCCAGATCTC
The DNA here is from genome assembly GCF_036934945.1 of Oncorhynchus masou masou. Lineage (NCBI taxonomy): Eukaryota > Metazoa > Chordata > Actinopteri > Salmoniformes > Salmonidae > Oncorhynchus > Oncorhynchus masou. Next base: position 492,702 of record NW_027011997.1, read on the forward strand.
TGCACAGATAAAACCAACATAGTCTATTGATGGCTGGGTGTCTCAGAGTCGCCGGCGGCAACTGTCAATCATCGCTGTCATTTTGTTTCGAATGAATATTGTTTTTTATATCATTGCTGTTTTGTTTGATGACAGAGACATGATAGAAGACCCCTATCACTGCATCAACACGCACAGGATGCAGGGATACTAGTCCAGCTACAGGACACACACACACACACACACACACACACACACACACACACACACACACACACACACACACACACACACACACACACACACACACACACACACACACACACACACACACACACACACACACACACACACACACACACACACACACACACACACACACACACAGATAGAGAGAGAGAGATAGAGACAGAGAAGACAGAGACAGAGAGATGAATGGTGGGGTAGAGAGAGAGTTGGACAGGGGAGACAGAGAGAGGAATGGGGGTAGAGAGAGTTGGACAGGGGAGACAGAGAGAGGAATGGTGGGGTAGAGAGAGAGTTGGACAGGGGAGACAGTCACTGATACAGAAGGAGAACAGGAGTGCATGAAAGAGTCAGAAAAAGAGAGGGAGAGAGCGAAAAGGAGTTGGATATAGAAAGAGACTGACACATGATGTTTAGGTCAGAGGTTTACATACATGTAGGTTGGAGTCATTAAAACTAGTTATTCAGCCACTCCACACATCTCTATAGTTTTGGCAAGTCGGTAAGGACATGTACTCTGTGCATGACACAAGTCATTTTTCTAAGAATTGTTTACAGACAGCTTATTTTACTTATAATTCACTGTATCACAATTCAAGTGGTTCAGAATTGTACATACACTAAGTTGACTGTGCCTTTAAACAGCTTGGAAGATTCCAGAAAATGTTGTCATGGCTTTAGAAGATTCTGATGTAGCATAGCACGCAAGTATAAACACCATAGTACCACGCAGCCGTCATACTGCTCAGAAAGGAGACGCGTTCTGTCTCCTAGAGATGAACGTACTTTGGTGTGAAAAGTGCAAATCAATCCCAGAATAACAGCAAACGACCTTGTTAAGATGCTGGAGGAAACTGGTTATAAAAGTTTCTTTATCCACAATATTACGAGTCCTGTATTGACATAACCTGAAAGGCCCCTCAGCAAGGAAGAATCCACTGCTCCAAAACCTCCATAAAAATGCCAGACTACGGTTTGCAACTGCACATGGGGACAAGATTGTAATTTTTGGAGAAATGTCCTCTGGTCTGATAAAACAAAAATGTAACTTTTTGGCCATAATGACCATCGTTATGTTTGGAGGAGGAGGCTTGTAAGCCTGAAGAACACCATCCCAACCGTGTACCATGGGGGTGGCAGCATCATCTTGTGGGGGTGCGTTGCTGCAGGAGGGACTGGTGCACTTCACAAAATAGATGGCACCATGAGAAATCCCTGACCTCAATCCCATAGAAAATTTCTGGGCAGAACTGAAAAAGCATGTGTGAGCAAGGAGGCCTAGAAACCTGACTCAGTTACGTCAGCTCTGTCAGGAGGAATGGGCCAAATTTCACCCAATCTATTGTGGGAAGCTTGTGGAAGTCTACCTGAAACATTTGACCCAAGTAAGGCAATGCTACCAAATATTAATTGAGTGTATATAAACTTCTGACCCACTGGGAATGTGATGAAAGAAATATAATATGAAATAAATCATTCTTTCCACTATTATTCTGACATTTCACGTGCTTAAAATAAAGTGGTGATCCTAACTGACCTAAAACAGGGAATTTTATACGAGGATTAAATGTCAGGAATTGTGAAAACTGAGTTTAAATGTACTTTGCTAAGGTGTATGTAAACTTCCGACCTCAACTGTAGGATGGATATAGACAGAGACTGAAACATAGGATGGATACAGACAGAGACTGAAACATAAGTTGGACATAGACAGAGACTGAAACACAGGTTGGACATAGAAAGAGACTGAAACATACACTACTGTTCACAAGTTTCACTCAGAAATGGGCTTGTTTTTTTTAAAGAAGAGCACATTTTTTGTCCATGAAAATAACATCAAATTGATCAGAAATACAGTGTAGACATTGTTAATGTTGTTAATGACTATTGTAGCTGGAAACGGCAGATTTTTTAAAATGGAATTTCTACATAGGTTTACAGAGGCCCATTATCAGCAACCATCACTCCTGTGTTCCAATGGCATGTTGTGTTAGCTAATCCAATTTTATAATTTGAAAGGCTAATTGATCATTAGAAAACACTTTTGCAATTACATTAGCATAGCTGAAAACTGTTGTTCTGATTAAGGAAGCAATTAAACGGGCCTTCTTTAGACTAGTTGAGTATCTGGAGCATCAGCATTTGTGGGTTCAATTACAGGCTCAAAATGTCCAGAAACAAAAACCTTTCTTCTGAAACTCATCAGTCTATTTTTGATCTGAGAAATGAAGGATATTCCATGTGATAAATTGCCAAGAAACTGAAGATCTCGTACAACGCTGTGTACTACTCCCTTCACAGAACTGGCTCTAACCAGAATAGAAAGAGGAGTGGGAGGCCCCGGTGCACAACTGAGCAAGAGGACAAGTACATTAGAGTGCCTAGTTTGAGAAACAGACGCCTCACAAGTTCTCAACTGGCAGCTTCATTAAATAGTACCCGCAAAACACCAGTCTCAACGTCAACAGTGAAGAGGCGACTCTGGGATGCTGGCCTTCTAGACAGAGATACAAAGAAAAATACATATCTCAGACTGGCCAATAACAACAAAGATTAAGATGGGCAAAAGAACACAGACACTGGACAGAGAAAGATTGGGAGAAAGTGTTATGGACAGACAAATCTACATTTGAAGTGTTTGGATCACGAAGAAGAACATTCGTGAGAAGCAGAAGAAAAATGAAAAGATGCTGGAGGAGTGCTTAATGCCATCTGTCAAACATGGTGGAGGCAATGTGATGGTCTGGGGTGGTCTGGTGGTGGTAATGTGGGAGATTTGTACAGGGTAAAAGGGATCTTGAAAAAGGAAGGCTATCCCTCCATTTTGCAACGCCATGCCGTACCCTGTGGACGGCGTTTAATTGGAGCCAATTACCTCCTACAACAGAACAATGACCCCAATGCTCAGCTCCAAACTATGCAAGAACCATTTAGGGAAGAGGGCAGTCAGCTGGTTTTCTGTCTATATTCTGTCCAGCACAGTCACCGGATATCAACCCTGTTGAGCTGTTGTGGGGGCAACTTGATCGTATGGTAAGTAAGAGGTGCCCGTCAAGCCAATCCATCTTGTGGAGGTGCTTCTGGAAGCGTGTGGTGAATACCTCAACAAATAGACAACTGGAATACAAAGGGTCTGCAAGGCTGATTCTATGACGAAAGCAAAGTTTGAAGGACATAATTATTATTTCAATTCAAAAACATTTTTTATATCCTTGTCAACATTTATATTTTCTGTTCATTTTGCAACTCATTTCATGTCTGTTTTCATGGAAAACAAGGATATTAGTAGGTAGTGTAGGTTTGATATAGACAGAGACTGCATCAGGTTGGATATAGACAGAGACTAAAACATAGGTTGGATATAGACAGAGAGTGAAACATAGAGACAGGGAAAGACAGAAACTGAAACATAGAGACAGAGATAGACAGAGACTGAAACATAGAGACAGAGATAGAGAGAGGCTGAATCAAAGAGACTGAGGTAGAGAGAGCCTGAAACATAGAGACAGAGACAGACAGAGACTGAAACATAGAGACAGAGATAGAGAGAGGCTGAATCAAAGAGACAGAGGTAGAGAGAGCCTGAAACATAGAGACAGAGACAGACAGAGACTGAAACATAGAGACAGAGATAGAGAGAGGCTGAATCAAAGAGACAGAGACAGACAGAGACTGAAACATAGAAACAGAGATAGACAGAGAACTGTCAAAAAAGGAAGAAAAAGAGGGTGAGAGAGAGAGAGAGAGAGAGAGAGAGAGAGAGAGACACAGAGAGAGGGTGTGAGAGAGAGAGAGAGAGAGAGAGAGAGACAGAGAGAGGGTGAGAGAGAGAGAGAGAGAGAGAGAGAGAGACAGAGAGAGACAGAGAGAGACAGAGAGAGGGTGGGAGAGAGACACAGAGAGAGGGTGAGAGAGAGAGAGAGAGAGAGAGAGAGAGAGAGAGACAGAGACAGAGAGACAGAGACAGAGAGAGGGTGGGAGAGAGAGATGGAGAGAGAGAGAGAGACAGAGAGAGGGTGGCAGAGAGAGACAGAGAGAGAGAGAGAGACAGAGAGAGGGTGGGAGAGAGAGACACAGAGAGAGGGTGAGAGAGAGAGAGAGAGAGAGAGAGACAGAGAGAGACAGAGAGAGACAGAGAGAGGGTGGGAGAGAGACACAGAGAGAGGGTGAGAGAGAGAGAGAGAGAGAGAGAGAGAGACAGAGAGACAGAGAGACAGAGACAGAGAGAGGGTGGGAGAGAGAGATGGAGAGAGAGAGAGAGACAGAGAGAGGGTGGGAGAGAGAGACAGAGAGAGAGAGAGAGAGACAGAGAGAGGGTGTGAGAGAGAGACAGAGAGAGACAGAGAGAGGGTGGGAGAGAGAGAGAGATGGAGAGAGAGAGAGAGACAGAGAGCGGGTGGGAGAGAGAGACAGAGAGAGAGAGAGAGAGAGGGAGAGAGATGGAGACAGAGAGAGGGTGGGAGAGAGAGACAGAGAGAGAGAGAGAGAGAGAGAGAGAGAGAGAGAGAGAGAGAGAGAGAGAGAGAGAGAGAGGGTGTGGGAGAGAGAGAGAGATGGAGAGAGAGAGAGAGAGA
>NW_027011997.1:500000-515000 GCF_036934945.1 Oncorhynchus masou masou
CACACACACACACACACACACACACACACACACACACACACACACACACACACACACACACACACACACACACACACACACACACACACACACACACACACACACACACACACACAAAACACACACAAAAACACACACAAAAACACACACTCTTGAAAGTTGTAAGTTGTTTTCTTTACCATCATATACCAAGACATACTAGGAAACCATGGCAACAAACTGTCAGAAAACACATCTTCATTTGTTTGATCAGTTCAACCAGGCAAATGCAGGAGCTAAATCTATTATAGAGTTCCACATAGGGAAGATACCAGAGGCTTTTAACCATCTGTGTTTAAGATTAAACTACGTAAAGCTAGCTAACGCTAACAATGTCATTATAAACCAATGGATAAACACACAGCGATTAACATTAAATGTTTCACCCAGTATACATTAGATCCCAATGGAATGATAAGGGACTATATTTATAACCACGTAACAATTAGCATGGAAAGTTACAACACAATGGAATGACAAGGGACTATATTTATAACAACGTAACAATTAGCATGGAAAGTTACAACCCAATGGAATGATAAGGGACTATATTTATAACCACATAACAATTAGCATGGAAAGTTACAACCCAATGGAATGATAAGGGACTATATTTATAACCACATAACAATTAGCATGGAACGTTACAACCCAATGGAATGATAAGGGACTATATTTATAACCACGTAACAATTAGCATGGAACGTTACAACCCAATGGAATGATAAGGGACTATATTTATAACCACGTAACAATTAGCATGGAAAGCAACAACTCAATGGAATGACAAGGGACTATATTTATAACAACGTAACAATTAGCATGGAAAGCTACAACCCAATGGAATGATAAGGGACTATATTTATGACCACGTAACAATTAGAATGGAAAGCAACAACTCAATGGAATTATAAGGGACTATATTTATAACCACGTAACAATTAGCATGGAAAGCAACAACCCAATGGAATGATAAGGGACTATATTTATAACCACGTAACTATTAGAATGGAAAGCAACAACCCAATGGAATTTTTTAAATGTATTTTTAATTCACCTTTATTTAACCAGGTAGGCCGGTTGAGAACAAGTTCTCATTTACAACTGCAACCTGGCCAAGATAAAGCAAAGCAGTGCGACACAAACAACAACACAGAGTTACACATGGAATAAACAAACATACAGTCAATAACACAATTGACAAAGGAGGTAAGAGGAGTGAGAGACTGGAGTGATGGATGTGCAGAAGATGAATGTAGAGATACTGGGGTGCAAAGTGTTTATAAAACAGTATGGGGATGAGGTAGTTGGATGTTCTATTTACAGATGGGCTATGTACAGGTGCAGTGATCTGTGAGCTGCTCTGACCGCTGGTGCTTAAAGTTAGTGAGGGAGATATGAGTCTCCAACTTCAGGGATTTTTGCAATTTGTTCCAGTCATTGGCAGCAGAGAACTGGAAGGAGAGGCGGCCAAATTAGGACATGGCTTTGGGGGTGACCGGTGAAATATACCTGCTGGAGCGCATGCTACACATGGGTGCTGCTATGATGACCAGTGAGCTGAGATAAGGCAGGGCTTACCTAGCAAAGACTTATAGATGACCTGGAGCCAGTGTGTTTGGCAATGATTTATTTTTTTAATTTAAATTTTACCTTTATTTAACTAGGCAAGTCAGTTAAGAACAAATTCTTATTTTCAATGACGGCCTAGGAACAGTGGGTTAACTGCCTGTTCAGGGGCAGAACGACAGATTTGTACCTTGTCAGCTTGGGGGTTTGAACTTGCAACCTTTCGGTTACTAGTCCAAAGCTCTAACCACTAGGCCACCCTGCCGAGGGCCAGCCATCGAGAGCATACAGGTCACAGTGGTGGGAGGTATATGGGGCTTTGGTGACAAAACGGATGGCATTGTGAAAGACTGCATCCAATTTGCCGAGTAGAGTGTTGGAGGCTATTTTGTAAATGACATCACCGAAGTCGACGACGGGATAGTCAGCTTTACGAGGGTATGTTTGGCAGCATGAGTGAAGGATGCTTTGTTCAGAAATAGGAAGCCGATTCTAGATTTAATTTTGGATTGGAGATGCTTAATGTGAGTCTGGAAGGAGAGTTTACAGTCTAACCAGACACCTTGGTATTTGTAGATGTCCACATCTCAGTCAGAACAGTCCAGACTTGTGATGCTGGATGGGCAGGTGCTGGTAGCAATCAGTTGAAGAGCAAGCATTTAGTCTTACTTGCATTTAAGAGCAGTTGGAGCCCACGGAAGGACAGTTGTATGGTATTGAAGCTCGTCTGGAGGTTAGTTAACACAGTGTCCAAAGAAGGGCCAGAAGTATACAGAATGGTGTCGTCTGCGTAGAGGTGGATCAGAGAATCACCAGCAGAAAGAGCAACATCATTGATGTATACAGAGAATAGAGGCGGCCCGAGAATTTAACCCTGTGGCACCCCCGTAGCGACTGCCAGAGGCCCGGACAACAGGCCCTCTGATTTGACACACTAAACTCTTTCTGAGAAGTAGTTGGTGAACCAGGCGAGGCAATCATTAGAGAAACCAAGGCTGTTGAGTCTTGAATGACAAGCAACTATATTTATAACAACGTAGCAATTAGCTTGGAAAATTGCAACCAGATGAACAAGAAACTTACTTTCAGATTGATCATTTTTCCACACTGAGTCTTAAGACTGGGAGTGTGGTTTACGGTACATGGATTTAGCAGTGAATACATTGACTTAATCTGAAACGCCGTCTGGAACTGTCTAGAACTGTCTCGCTCCTGAGGTCTGATTGGCAGATTCTCAACAAGGAAGTCGATGAGAAGCTCATTAAAGATCATTAAAGATACCTAACACACACACACACACACACACACACTTGGCTCCACAGCAGCCACTCACACTCAAGGGACTCAATTATTGCCACAGATGAGTCGAAACTTTTCTATATTATTAACAGACCTCATTTTAATATTCTAGAATGTTTCCTATTAAATGAGGGGAAAAAAGTCCCCTTCTTCTCATGAAAGAGAGAAAAGAGAGAAAAAAGAGAAAGAGAGAACACGTCTTCGTTCCTTTCTGCCAAAATAAAAGGTGTTGAGATTAAAAGCCTGCAGGTCTTCTCTTTGAAGAAACAGGGACATTATTTAAAATGAACAAGACTACTGCTTTTCCACCCAATAAGACAATTAGTTCTCTTCTCCAACACTCTGTCTTCCTTTCAACACATTTTCCACCACCAGGTTTCTCTTTTTTCCCTCCTCTTTTCATGTTCAGTCATTTTGTTGCCTTTTCCAGCGGTGTCACCACATACATACCTTTAGAAGCAGCTACTGTAGATGGTGTCTGTGTCCCTGTCTCTCACTCTCTCTCTCTCTCTGTCTCTCTCTCTCTCTCTCTCTCTCTCTGTCTCTCTCTCTCTCTCTCTCTCTCTCTCTGTCTCTCTCTCTCTCTCTCTCTCTCTCTCACTCTCTCTCTCTCTCTCTCTCTCTCTCTGTCTCTCTCTCTGTCTCTGTCTCTCTCTCTCTCTCTCTCTCTCTCTCTCTGTCACTCTCTGTCTCTGTCTCTCTCTCACTCTCTGTCTCTGTCTCTCTCACTCTCTGTCACTCTCTCTCTGTCTCTGTCTCTCTCTCTCTCTCTCTCTCTCTCTCTCTCTCTCTGTCTCTCTGTCTCTGTCTCTCTCTCACTCTCTCTCTCTGTCTGTCTCTATCTCTCTCTCTCTCTCTCTCTGTCTCAATCTCTCTGTCTTTCTTTCTGTCTTTCTCTCTGTCTCTCTCTCTTTCTGTCTTTCTCTCTCTCTTTATCGTATTGAGTGCCATGAAGCAGAAATGATCAAAAGCTCAGTTTTTGTTATTACCGGCATAATATATATCTGAGATTAATTTCCGATGCTTTTTTAACAAGACACCACATGGGTGGTGCCCAACGCTTTGAGCAAGTGACTGAATGCTTTGTTTTCATCTAAATAACATCGCACCCACAATCACACACACACCCCCCCGCTGTCCTTCCTTTTTCATTGACTACTGTGGGATGAATCGTAAAGCACCTCTATTTAAACAAACAGAACCTTTATCAAATGTATTATATTAAATGTAAATGTATTATATAAAATGTAAATGTATTATTTAAAATGTATTATTAACATGTACATGTATATCTAAAACAAGCTGTCATCATCAAATGTATTAAATCAGTGTTTTTAAATCAAACTTGTTATATCATCAAGCCCTTTCAGTGGCCCGTCTCTTAAAACCAAAATGTTTTATCACTTTGTAAAACACACCAAAAGTATTTTATCATACTTGATGTTGTATCTCAGTACTGACGTGTGGTTGGTGTTGTGATGGGCACTGGTTTGACCATGAAGGCATTTGTATGATTGTATATTTCATCATGTTCCATCTGTAAACTATGAAATGTAACAGCCAGGTCTGAGGACGTTGGGAGAGGATGTGGCAATCGGCCACTAGGGGCAACAGTGAAGCGCTGTTAAATATTTAAGTAGGTTAACACCTGCCTTTTGCTAGTTTATTGTGGACAAACAAGACGGTGGATGGACTTAAGCATCTGCCTCTGACTCCAAACATAAAAACATCTTCAGACCCAGCAATAGAACGGTGTTTTTGTTCTTGTCTCTCCCACACCTCAACCCTTAACACCTTGACCATCCACACGAATCCATGGAGTGGTTCAACAACGTTTGTTCACAACCACATGTCAAAACAGGAAAAGTACCAGCCTACTACACAGCCTACAGTATAGGCAACATAGACAGTGTTCAACCACATGTCAAAACAGGAAAAGATTAGGGCATTTTAATTGGGGAGGCATTAGAAGAACGACATTTGCAGTGTTCAACCACATGTCAAAACAGGAAAAGTTGCATGGTTAAAACACTGGTAAGGCTAAGTTCCGTCGCGGTGGGGAAACCGGGACCTGGTGTCAATAGAGCTGATCACCTATTAATAATGGCTGAGGATATAAATGTATATCTTAAAGTAACCAGTGTTCAATCACATGTCAAAACAGGAAAGTGGTACCAGGACGACACCAGTGTTCAACCACATGTCAAAACAGGAAAAGTACGAGGACGACACCAGTGTTCAATCACATGTCAAAACAGGAAAAGTGGTTGAGGACGACACCAGTGTTCAACCACATGTCAAAACAGGAAAATTTGTTTACGTTTTGGACGATTCCACCAGTGTTCAACCACATGTCAAAACAGGAAAAGTAAGGACGACACCAGTGTTCGATCACATGTCAAAACAGGAAAAGTACGAGGACGACACCAGTGTTCAACCACATGTCAAAACAGGAAAAGTACGAGGACGACACCAGTGTTCAACCACATGTCAAAACAGGAAATTTTAGTACGACTTGGACGACACCAGTGTTCGATCACATGCTAATGAACTGTTTGGTTAACATTTAGAATTTACAATCATCAAGGTGTAACAATTTGCTAACACAACACGTATCAAGAATCAAGTCTATCATGGTATTGGGCATCCTGGTTTAGGACATCCTGGTTTAGACCATCGTGGTATAGGGCATCCTCGTTTGGGGCATCCTGGTTTAGGACATCCTGGTTTAGACCATCGTGGTATAGGGCATCCTGGTTTACCACATCCTGGTTTAGGACATCCTGGTTCAACCACATCAAAACTGGTTTAGGGCATCCTGGTTTCACAGGGCATCCTGGTTTAGGGACATCCTGGTTTAGACCATCGTGGTATAGGGCATCCTGGTTTAGGGCATCCTGGTTTAGACCATCGTGGTGTTAACCACATCCTGGTTTAGGGCATCTGTGTTCTGATTTACGAGGACAGATGTCATTGTGGTTTAGGGCATCCTGGTTTAGGGCATCCTGGTTTAGACCATCGTGGTATAGGGCACACCTGGTTTAGGATCACATCCTGGTTTGGGCATCCTGGTTTAGAATTTACATCATGGTTTTGACCATCGTGGTATAGAATCAAGTCTATCATGGTATAGGGCATCCTGGTTTAGGACATCCTGGTTTAGTGGTATAGGGCATCCTGGTTTAGGGCATCCTGGTTTAGGACATCCTGGTTTAGACCATCGTGGTATAGGGCATCCTGGTTTAGGGCATCCTGGTTTAGGGCATCCTGGTTTAGACCATTGTGGTATAGGGCATCGTTTGGGGCATCCTGGTTTAGGACATCATGGTTTGGTATAGGTATAGGGCATCCTGGTTTAGGGCATCCTGGTTTAGGACATCCTGGTTTAGACCATCGTGGTATAGGGCATCCTGGTTTAGGGCATCCTGGTTTAGGACATCCTGGTTTAGACCATCGTGGTATAGGGCATTCTGGTTTATCATCCTGGTTTAGGGTATCCTGGTTTAGGACATCCTGGTTTAGACCATGTGGTATAGGGCATCCTGGTTTAGGCATCCTGGTATAGGACATCCTGGTTTAGACCATCGGGGTATAGGGTGGTATAGGGCATCATGGTTTAGGGCATCCTGGTGGTATAGGGCATCCTGGTTTAGACCATCGTGGTATAGGGCATCCTATAGGGATTTAGGGCATCCTGGTTTAGGACATCCTGGTTTAGACCATCGTGGTATAGGGCATCAGGGTTTAGGGCATCCTGGTTTAGGACATCCTGGTTTAGACCATCGTGGTATAGGGCATCCTGGTTTAGGGCATCCTGGTTTAGGACATCCTGGTTTAGACCATCGTGGTATAGGGCATCCTGGTTTAGGGCATCCTGGTTTAGACCATTGTGGTATAGGGCATCCTGGTTTAGGACATCCTGGTTTAGACCATCGTGGTATAGGGCATCTGGTTTAGGGCATCCTGGGACCATCGTGGTATAGGGCATCCTGGTTTAGGGCATCCTGGTTTAGACCATTGTGGCATAGGGATATCCTGGTTTAGGGCATCCTGGTTTGGCATCCTGGTTTAGACCATCATGGTATAGGGCATCCTGGTAGACCATCGTGGTATAGGGTATCCTGGTTTAGGGTATCCTGGTTTAGGGCATCCTGGTTTAGGGCATCCTGGTATAGGGCATCCTGGTTTAGGGTATCATGGTATAGGGTATCATGGTATAGGGGTATCATGGTATAGGGTATCGGGGTATAGGGTATCATGGTATAGGGTATCATGGTATAGGGTATCATGGTATAGGGGTATCATGGTATAGGGTATCGGGGTATAGGGTATCATGGTATAGGGTATCATGGTATAGGATATCATGGTATAGGGTATCATGGTATAGGGTATCAGGGTATAGGGTATCATGGTATAGGGTATCGGGGTATAGGGTATCATGGTATAGGGTATCATGGTATAGGGTATCATGGTATAGGGGTATCATGGTATAGGGTATCATGGTATAGGGTATCATGGTATAGGGGTATAGGGTATCATGGTATAGGGTATCCTGGTATAGGGCATCGTTGTATAGGGTATCCTACTATATTACATGCCCGATATTGTCTATCAAGTATCATTGTAGAGTGAGTTGTGGGTTAGAGAGGGATGTGGAAACGACACTAGTAATAGAAGTCCTGGAGTTCCAGAAGGTTCTGTGTCTGGTAGAACGTCCTCTAAAATGATAAGGACAGATACAGCATGACAGGAGTCCTGGACGTATTGGCGCCCATTCCAAAATGTGTCTCTTCAAACGAAAGCTAATAACAGTTCTACAAGTCAGACACATCAAAGGGTGTAAGGATGGAAGTATTGGTTCCCATTCCAAAACGTGTCTCTTTATAAGATGACAGCGGTAGGATAGAGAGATGTGTGGAGGGAAGGAACCTCATCCATTCCCATGATTTGTCCAACCAGTCAGGTGATTTCTCAGTCTAGGAAAGCCAGATGCGGCCTCATCCAAACTCCATTTTGGCTCTGTGTGATATCTTGTTTCTCTGCTCCCCTGGCTGAATCAATTGTTGACAGAGAAGCTGGAGGAGCAGGAGGAGGGGAGGAAGTGTTTGAAACCTCTAACCTGTCTGTCTTTCCTCTCTTAGGAAGGTGTTGGAGGTATGGGAGGTTTTCACCCTCTGATTCCACCTTCACATAATTAAGTGTATAGACAGATGCAAAGACAGAAAGATAGGCAGGTCGCCAGACAGACAGACAGACAGACAGACAGACAGACAGACAGACAGGTAGGCTTATCGAGACAGACAGACAGACAGACAGACAGACAGACAGACAGACAGACAGGTAGGCTTATCGAGACAGACAGACAGACAGGCAGACAGACAAAAAGTAGTTTAATCCTGAACAAAAAACTCTCAAAAACAGACATTTGTCCCTGCATTGGCTTGTCTTGATCTCTATGTTCAGCCAGACTGTTTACATTGCCTCCTGTCCTGTCTTCTTTTCAGACAGTGAACTTTCCTCTTCTCCTCCGCTGCAGCTGAAAGCCTTGGGCATTATCCTTGTCTTCAGAGACACAATTGGTTTCGTGCTCTGTCTGTTAACTTTGTGTGTGTATCTCTCTGTCTGTCTGTTTGTGTGTTCCCTTCTTTCTCTGTGTGTGTGTGTGTGTGTGTGTGTGTGTGTGTGTGTGTGTGTGTGTGTGTGTGTGTGTGTGTGTGTGTGTGTGTGTGTGTGTGTGTGTGTGTGTGTGTGTGTGTGTGTGTGTGTGTGTGTGTGTGTGTGAGTGTAGGCCAAGCCAGCCAACGGGTTGTTTCTAAATGAATGGGAAGCTGATTGCATCTATTCTCCTCTCCAAACAGTCCTTGATGTTTTCTATTCACAACAGGTCTCTATAGACGGCTTACAGCAGCATAATAATATGTTTATGTACTTTAACATATTATCTCTCTTTCTAAATATACAGTGGGAAGAACAAGTATTTAATACACTGCCGATTTTGCAGGTTTTCCTACTTACAAAGCATCCACTGTTCCTGTCACTAGTCTCCTCCTCCTCCTTCCCCCTGCCCTCCCCTGTTCCTGTCACTAGTCTCCTCCTCGTTCCCCCTGCCCTCCCCTGTTCCTGTCACTAGTCTCCTCCTCCTCCTTCCCCCTGCCCTCCCCTGTTCCTGTCACTAGTCTCCTCCTCCTCCTTCCCCCTGCCCTCCCCTGTTCCTGTCACTCCTTCCCCCTGCCCTCTCCTCCTCCTCCTTCCCCCTGCCCTCCCCTGTTCCTGTCACTAGTCTCCTCCTCCTCCTTCCCCCTGCCCTCCCCTGTTCCTGTCACTAGTCTCCTCCTCCTTCCCCCTGCCCTCCCCTGTTCCTGTCACTAGTCTCCTCCTCCTTCCCCCTGCCCTCCCCTGTTCCTGTCACTAGTCTCCTCCTCCTTCCCCCTGCCCTCCCCTGTTCCTGTCACTAGTCTCCTCCTCCTCCTCCCCCTGCCCTCCCCTGTTCCTGTCACTAGTCTCCTCCTCCTCCTTCCCCCTGCCCTCCCCTGTTCCTGTCACTAGTCTCTCCTCCTCCTCCCCCTGCCCTCCCCTGTTCCTGTCACTAGTCTCTCCTCCTCCCCCTGCCCTCCCCTGTTCCTGTCACTAGTCTCCTCCTCCTTCCCCCTGCCCTCCCCTGTTCCTGTCACTAGTCTCCTCCTCCTCCTTCCCCCTGCCCTCCCCTGTTCCTGTCACTAGTCTCCTCCTCCTCCTTCCCCCTGCCCTCCCCTGTTCCTGTCACTAGTCTCCTCCTCCTTCCCCCTGCCCTCCCCTGTTCCTGTCACTAGTCTCCTCCTCCTCCTTCCCCCTGCCCTCCCCTGTTCCTGTCACTAGTCTCCTCCTCCTCCTTCCCCCTGCCCTCCCCTGTTCCTGTCACTAGTCTCCTCCTCCTCCTTCCCCTGCCCTCCCCTGTTCCTGTCACTAGTCTCCTCCTCCTCCCCCTGCCCTCCCCTGTTCCTGTCACTAGTCTCTCCTCCTCCTCCCCCCTGCCCGCCCCAGTTCCTGTCACTAGTCTCCTCCTCCTTCCCCCTGCCCTCCCCTGTTCCTGTCACTAGTCTCCTCCTCCTTCCCCCTGCCCTCCCCTGTTCCTGTCACTAGTCTCTCCTCCTCCTTCCCCCTGCCCTCCCCTGTTCCTGTCACTAGTCTCCTCCTCCTTCCCCCTGCCCTCCCCTGTTCCTGTCACTAGTCTCCTCCTCCTTCCCCCTGCCCTCCCCTGTTCCTGTCACTAGTCTCCTCCTCCTCCTCCCCCTGCCCTCCCCTGTTCCTGTCACTAGTTCTCACTAGTCCTCCCCTCCCCCTACCCTCCCCTGTTCCTGTCACTAGTCTCCTCCTCCTCCTTCCCCCTGCCCTCCCCTGTTCCTGTCACTAGTCTCCTCCTCCTCCTTCCCCCTGCCCTCCCCTGTTCCTGTCACTAGTCTCTCCTCCTCCTTCCCCCTGCCCTCCCTGTTCCTGTCAGTCTCCCTCCTTCCCCTAGTCTCCTCCTCCTCCTTCCCCCTGCCCTCCCCTGTTCCTGTCACTAGTCTCCTCCTCCTCCTTCCCCCTGCCCTCCCCTGTTCCTGTCACTAGTCTCCTCCTCCTCCTTCCCCCTGCCCTGCCCCCTGTTCCTGTCACTAGTCTCCTCCTCCTTCCCCCTGCCCTCCCCTGTTCCTGTCACTAGTCTCCTCCTCCTCCTTCCCCCTGCCCTCCCCTGTTCCTGTCACTAGTCTCCTCTCCCCCTGCCCTCCCCTGTTCCTGTCCTAGTCTCCTCCTCCTTCCCCCTGCCCTCCCCTGTTCCTGTCACTAGTCTCCTCCTCCTCCTCCCCCTGCCCTCCCCTGTTCCTGTCACTAGTCTCCTCCTCCTCCTCCCCCTTCCTGTTCCTGTCACTAGTCTCCTCCTCCTTCCCCCTGCCCTCCCCTGTTCCTGTCACTAGTCTCTCCTCCTCCTTCCCCCTGCCCTCCCCTGTTCCTGTCACTAGTCTCCTCCTCCTCCTCCCCCTAGTCTCCTCCTCCTTCCCCCTGCTTTCCCCGGTTCCTGTCACTAGTCTCCTCCTCCTTCCCCCTGCCCTCCCCTGTTCCTGTCACTAGTCTCCTCCTCCCCCCTGCCCTCCCCTGTTCCTGTCACTAGTCTCCTCCTCCTCCTTCCCCCTGCCCTCCCCTGTTCCTGTCACTAGTCTCCTCCTCCTCCTTCCCCCTGCCCTCCCCTGTTCCTGTCACTAGTCTCCTCCTCCTTCCCCCTGCCCTCCCCTGTTCCTGTCACTAGTCTCTCCTCCTCCTCCCCCTTCCCCTGTTCCCCTGTCTCCTCCCCTCCCCTGTTCCTGTCACTAGTCTCCTCTCCTCCTCCTCCTTCCCCCTTCCCCCCTGCCCTCCCCCTGTTCCTGTCACTAGTCTCCTCCTCCTTCCCCCTGCCCTCCCCTGTTCCTGTCACTAGTCTCCTCCTCCTCCTCCCCCTGCCCTCCCCTGTTCCTGTCACTAGTCTCTCCTCCTCCTTCCCCCTGCCCTCCCCTGTTCCTGTTCCTGTCACTAGTCTCCTCCTCCTTCCCCCTGCCCTCCCCTGTTCTTGTCACTAGTCTCCTCCTCCTCCTTCCCCCTGCCCTCCCCTGTTCCTGTCACTAGTCTCCTCCTCCTCCTCCTTCCCCCTGTCTCCACCACCTCCTCCCCTGTTCCTGTCACTCCTCCTCCTCCTTCCCCCTGCCCTCCCCTGTTCCTGTCACTAGTCTCCTCCTCCTTCCCCCTGCCCTCCCCTGTTCCTGTCACTAGTCTCTCCTCCTCCTTCCCCCTGCCCTCCCCTGTTCATGTCACTAGTCTCCTCCTCCTCCTCCTCCCCCCTGCCCTCCCCTGTTCCTGTCACTAGTCTCCTCCTCCTTCCCCCTGCCCTCCCCTGTTCCTGTCACTAGTCTCCTCCTCCTTCCCCCTGCCCTCCCCTGTTCCTGTCACTAGTCTCCTCCTCCTTCCCCCTGCCCTCCCCTGTTCCTGTCACTAGTCTCCTCCTCCTCCTCTCTCCCCTGCCCTCCCCTGTTCCTGTCACTAGTCTCCTCCTCCTTCCCCCTGCCCTCCCCTGTTCCTGTCACTAGTCTCCTCCTCCTTCCCCCTGCCCTCCCCTGTTCCTGTCACTAGTCTCCCTCCTCCTTCCCCCTGCCCTCCCCTGTTCCTGTCACTAGTCTCCTCCTCCTCCCCCTGCCCTCTGTTCCTGTCACTAGTCCCCCTCCTTCCCCCTGCCCTCCCCTGTTCCTGTCACTAGTCTCCTCCTCCTTCCCCCTGCCCTCCCCTGTTCCTGTCACTAGTCTCCTCCTCCTCCCCCTGCCCTCCCCCCTGTCACTAGTCTCCTCCTCCTCCCCCCTGCCCTCCCCTGTTCCTGTCACTAGTCTCCTCCTCCTTCTGCCCTCCCCTGTTCCCTAGTCTCCTCCTCCCCCCTGCCCTCCCCTGTTCCTGTCACTAGTCTCCTCCTCCTTCCCCCTGCCCTCCCCTGTTCCTGTCACTAGTCTCCTCCCTCCTGTTCCCCCTGCCCTCCCCTGTTCCTGTCACTAGTCTCTCCTCCTCCTTCCCCCCTGCCCTCCCCTGTTCCTGTCACTAGTCTCCTCCTCCTCCCCCTGCCCTCCCCTGTTCCTGTCACTAGTCTCCTCCTCCTCCTCCCCCTGCCCTCCCCTGTTCCTGTCACTAGTCTCCTCCTCCTTCCCCCTGCCCTCCCCTCCTGTCACCTCCTCCTCCCCCTGCCCTCCCCTGTTCCTGTCACTAGTCTCCTCCTCCTCCTCCCCCTGCCCTCCCCTGTTCCTGTCACTAGTCCCCCTGCCCTCCCCTGTTCCTCACCTCCTCCTCCCCCTGCCCTCCCCTGTTCCTGTCACTAGTCTCCTCCTCCTCCTCCCCCCCCTGCCCTCCCTGTTCCTGTCACTAGTCTCCTCCTCCTCCCCTGCCCTCCCCTGTTCCTGTCACTAGTCTCCTCCTCCTCCTCCCCCTGCCCTCCCCTGTTCCTGTCCTGTCTCCTCCTAGTCCCCTGTTCCTCACCTCCTCCTTCCCCCTGCCCTCCCCTGTTCCTGTCACTAGTCTCCTCCTCCTTCCCCCTGCCCTCCCCTGTTCCTGTCACTAGTCTCCTCCTCCTCCCCCTGCCCTCCCCTGTTCCTGTCACTAGTCTCCTCCTCCTTCCCCCTGCCCTCCCCTGTTCCTGTCACTAGTCTCCTCCTCCTCCCCCTGCCCTCCCCTGTTCCCCTAGTCTCCTCCTCCTTCCCCCTGCCCCCCTGTTCCTGTCACTAGTCTCCTCCTCCTTCCCCCTGCCCTCCCCTGTTCCTGTCACTAGTCTCCTCCTCCTTCCCCCTGCCCTCCCCTGTTCCTGTCACTAGTCTCCTCCTCCTCCTCCCCCTGCCCTCCCCTGTTCCTGTCACTAGTCTCCTCCTTCCCCCTGCCCTCCCCTGTTCCTGTCACTAGTCTCCTCCTCCTTCCCCCTGCCCTCCCCTGTTCCTGTCACTAGTCTCCTCCTCCTCCCCCCTGCCCTCCCCTGTTCCTGTCACTAGTCTCCTCCTCCTCTGTTCCCCCTGTCTCCTCCTCCCCCTGCCCCCCTGTTCCTGTCACTAGTCTCCTCCTCCTTCCCCCTGCCCTCCCCTGTTCCTGTCACTAGTCTCTCCTCCTCCTCCCCCTGCCCTCCCCTGTTCCTGTCACTAGTCTCCTCCTCCTCCCCCCTGCCCTCCCCCTGTCACCTCCTCCCCCCCCTGTCTCCTCCCCTCCCCTGTTCCTGTCACTAGTCTCCTCCTCCTTCCCCCTGCCCTGCCCTCCCCTGTTCCTGTCACTAGTCTCCTCCTCCTTCCCCCCCCTGCCCTCCCCTGTTCCTGTCACTAGTCTCCTCCTCCTTCCCCCTGCCCTCCCCTGTTCCTGTCACTAGTCTCCTCCTCCTTCCCCCTGCCCTCCCCTGTTCCTGTCACTAGTCTCCTCCTCCTTCCCCCTGCCCTCCCCTGTTCCTGTCAGTCTCCTCCTCCTTCCCCCTGCCCTCCCCTGTTCCTGTCACTAGTCTCCTCCTCCTTCCCCTGCCCTCCCCTGTTCCTGTCACTAGTCTCCTCCTCCTCCTCCCCCCCTGCCCCCCTGTTCCTGTCACTAGTCTCCTCCTCCTCCTTCCCCCTGCCCTCCCCTGTTCCTGTCACTAGTCTCCTCCTCCTTCCCCCTGCCCTCCCCTGTTCCTGTCACTAGTCTCCTCCTCCTCCTTCCCCCTGCCCTCCCCTGTTCCTGTCACTAGTCTCCTCCTCCTTCCCCCTGCCCTCCCCTGTTCCTGTCACTAGTCTCCTCCTCCTTCCCCCTGCCCTCCCCTGTTCCTGTCACTAGTCTCCTCCTCCTGCCCTCCCCCTGCCCTGCCCCCCCTGTTCCTGTCACTAGTCTCTCCTCCTCCTTCCCCCTGCCCTCCCCTGTTCCTGTCACTAGTCTCCTCCTCCTCCTTCCCCCTGCCCTCCCCAGTTCCTGTCACTAGTCTCCTCCTCCCCTGCCCTCCCCCCCCCTGTTCCTCTCACTAGTCTCCTCCTCCTCCTTCCCCCTTCCCCCTTCAATTTGAGGTGCAGTTTGTCTGAAGGTTTTAACTCCTCCTTCTCTCTCTTTATCCTTGAATCGGCTCCCTCTCCTCCCTACCGTTTTCACCCTGCCCTTCACCCCAGTCCCCTGCTGCCTTCGTCTCCCTCTCCCCTTCTCCCCATCTCCCTCCTGCCCATCTCCCTCCTCCTCTCCCCTTCTCCCCATCTCATTCCTGCCCATCTCCCTCCTGCCCATCTCCCTCCTCCTCTCCCCTTCTCCCCATCTCCCTCCTGCCCATCTCCCTCCTCCTCTCCCCTTCTCCCCATCTCCCTCCTGCCCATCTCTCTCCTCCTCTCCCCTTCTCCCCATCTCCCTCCTGCCCATCTCCCTCCTCCTCTCCCCCTCTCCCCTTCTCCTTCCTGACCATCTCCCTCCTCCTCTCCCTTCTCCCCATCTCCCTCCTGCCCATCTCCCTCCTCCTCTCCCCTTCTCCCCATCTCCCTCCTGCCCATCTCCCTACTCCTCTCCCTTCTCCCCATCTCCCTCCTGCCCATCTCCCTCCTCCTCTCCCCTTCTCCCCATCTCCCTCCTGCCCATCTCCCTCCTACCTCC
>NW_027011997.1:525000-532500 GCF_036934945.1 Oncorhynchus masou masou
CTGTAGGGTGGGACAGGAGGGGTTGAGGGTAGCTGTAGGGTGGGAAAGGAGGGGTTGAGGGTAGCTGTAGGGTGGTACAGGAGGGGTTGAGGGTAGCTGTAGGGTGGGACAGGAGGGGTTGAGGGTAGCTGTAGGGTGGTATAGGAGGGGTTGAGGGTAGCTGTAGGGTGGGAGAAAAAAGTAATGTCAAATGTACCGTAAAATATACAGTTGAAGTCGTAAGTTTACATACATTTATAGTGTATATAGTGCACTATAAACCTATATAGTTTACCTACCGTATATAGTGCACCTATTCTATATAGTGCACCTATTGTATGTAGTGCACCTACTGTATGTAGTGCACCTATTGTATATAGTGCACCTACTGTATGTAGTGCACCTACTGTATATAGTGCACCTACTGTATATAGTGGACCTATTCTATATAGTGCACCTACTGTATATAGTGGACCTATTGTATATAGTGGACCTATTGTATATAGTCTACCTACTGTATGTAGTGCACCTACTGTATATAGTCTACCTACTGTATGTAGTGCACCTACTGTATATAGTGCACCTACTGTATATAGTGGACCTATTGTATATAGTCTACCTACTGTATATAGTGCACCTACTGATATAGTCTACCTACTGTATATAGTGGACCTATTGTATATAGTCTACCTACTGTATATAGTGCACCTACTGTATATAGTCTACCTACTGTATGTAGTGCACCTACTGTATATAGTGGACCTATTGTATATAGTCTACCTACTGTATATAGTGCACCTACTGTATATAGTGCACCTATTGTATATAGTCTACCTACTGTATGTAGTCCACCTACTGTATATAGGCACCTACTGTATATAGTGCACCTATTGTATATAGTGGACCTACTGTATATAGTGCACCTACTGTATATAGTGGACCTACTGTATGTAGTGCACCTATTGTATATAGTCTACCTACTGTATATAGTGGACCTACTGTATATAGTGCACCTATTGTATATAGTCTACCTACTGTATATAGTGCACGTACTGTATATAGTGCACCTACTGTATATAGTGGACCTACTGTATGTAGTGCACCTACTGTATATAGTGGACCTACTGTATATAGTGGACCTACTGTATATAGTGCACCTATTGTATATAGTCTACCTACTGTATGTAGTGCACCTATTGTATACAGTGCACCTATTGTATATAGTGGACCTACTGTATGTAGTGCACCTACTGTATATAGTGGACCTACTGTATATAGTGGACCTACTGTATATAGTGCACCTACTGTATATAGTCTACCTACTGTATGTAGTGGACCTACTGTATATAGTGGACCTACTGTATATAGTGGACCTACTGTATATAGTGCACCTATTGTATTTAGTCTACCTACTGTATATAGTGCACCTACTGTATATAGTGGACCTACTGTATGTAGTGCACCTACTGTATATAGTGGACCTACTGTATCTAGTGGACCTACTGTATATAGTGCACCTATTGTATATAGTCTACCTACTGTATGTAGTGCACCTACTGTATATAGTGCACCTATTGTATATAGTCTACCTACTGTATGTAGTGCACCTATTGTATACAGTGCACCTATTGTATATAGTGCACCTACTGTATATAGTGCACCTATTGTATATAGTGCACCTACTGTATATAGTGCACCTACTGTATATAGTGCACCTACTGTATATAGTGCACCTACTGTATATAGTGCACCTATTGTATATAGTGCACCTACTGTATATAGTGCACCTACTGTATATAGTGGACCTACTCTATATAGTGCACGTACTGTATATAGTGCACCTACTGTATATAGTGGACCTACTGTATGTAGTGCACCTACTGTATATAGTGGACCTACTGTATATAGTGGAACTACTGTATATAGTGGACCTACTGTATATAGTGCACCTATTGTATATAGTCTACCTACTGTATATAGTGCACCTACTGTATATAGTGGACCTACTGTATGTAGTGCACCTACTGTATATAGTGGACCTACTGTATATAGTGGACCTACTGTATATAGTGGACCTATTGTATATAGTGCACCTATTGTATATAGTCTACCTACTGTATGTAGTGCTCCTACTGTATATAGTGCACCTACTGTATATAGTGCACCTATTGTATATAGTCTACCTACTGTATGTAGTGCTCCTACTGTATATAGTGCACCTATTGTATATAGTCTACCTACTGTATGTAGTGCACCTATTGTATATTGTGCACCTACTGTATATAGTCTACCTACTGTATGTAGTGCACCTACTGTATATAGTGGACCTATTGTATATAGTCTACCTACTGTATATAGTGCACCTGCTGTATATAGTGCACCTATTGTATATAGTGTACCTACTGTATGTAGTGCACCTACTGTATATAGTGCACCTACTGTATATAGTGCACCTATTGTATATAGTGCACCTACTGTATATAGTGCACCTACTGTATATAGTGCACCTACTGTATATAGTGCACCTACTGTATATAGTGCACCTACTGTATATAGTGCACCTACTGTATGTAGTGCACCTACTGTATATAGTGGACCTACTGTATATAGTGGACCTACTGTATATAGTGCACCTATTGTATATAGTCTACCTACTGTATGTAGTGCACCTATTGTATACAGTGCACCTATTGTATATAGTGGACCTACTGTATGTAGTGCACCTACTGTATATAGTGGACCTACTGTATATAGTGTACCTACTGTATGTAGTGCACCTACTGTATATAGTGCACCTACTGTATATAGTGCACCTACTGTATATAGTGCACCTACTCTATATAGTGCACCTACTGTATATAGTGCACCTACTGTATGTAGTGGACCTACTGTATATAGTGGACCTACTGTATATAGTGCACCTATTGTATGTAGTCTACCTACTGTATGTAGTGCACCTATTGTATATAGTGCACCTACTGTATATAGTGGACCTACTGTATATAGTGGACCTACTGTATATAGTGCACCTACTGTATATAGTGCACCTACTGTATATAGTGCACCTACTGGATATAGTGCACCTATTGTATATAGTGCACCTACTGTATATAGTGCACCTACTGTATATAGTCTACCTACTGTATGTAGTGCACCTACTGTATATAGTGCACCTACTGTATATAGTGGACCTACTGTATATAGTGCACCTATATAGTGCACCTGATGTAGATTATCTAATGGTGGCTGTAGACCACACTACTTTCCAAGAGAGTTTTCTATACTTTTTGTTGCTGTTTTATTTACCACAGACTGATGCTGGCACTAAGATCACACTCAGTCAGCTGTATAAGAAAATAAGCCAACAAGAAACTGCTCACCCAGAGGTGGCGCTCCTAGTGGTCGGGGACTTTATTGCAGGGGAACTTAAATCAGTTTCAATCAACATGTTAAATGCGCATCCAGAGTGGAGAAACATTCTAGATCATCTGTATTCCGCACACAGAGATGCCTACAAAGCCATTGCCCTCCAGTTGGCAAATCTGACTTTTATTCTATCCTCTTGATTCCTGCTTACAAGCAAAAATAAAAGCAGGAAGCACCAGTCTATAAAAAAAGTGGTCAGATGAAGCAGATACTAAACTACAGGACTGTTTTGCTATCAGAGACTGGAACATGTTCCGCAATTCTTCTGATGACATTGAGGAATACATCACATCAGTCACTGGCTTTATCAATTAGTGCATTGAGGACGTCGTCCCCACAGTGACTGTACGTACATACCCCAACTTAAAAATTGCACTGTTGGTTAGGGCCTGTAAGCAGCATTTCACTGTCAGGTCTACACCTGTTGGTTAGGGCCTGTAGGTAAGCATTTCACTGTCAGGTCTACACCTGTTGGTTAGGGCCTGTAGGTAAGCATTTCACTGTCAGGTCTACACCTGTTGGTTAGGGCCTGTAAGTAAGCATTTCACTGTCAGGTCTACACCTGTTGGTTAGGGCCTGTAGGTAAGCATTTCACTGTCAGGTCTACACCTGTTGGTTAGGGCCTGTAGGTAAGCATTTCACTGCCAGGTCTACACCTGTTGGTTAGGGCCTGTAGGTAAGCATTTCACTGTCAGGTCTACACCTGTTGGTTAGGGCCTGTAGGTAAGCATTTCACTGTCAGGTCTACACCTGTTGGTTAGGGCCTGTAGGTAAGCATTTCACTGTCAGGTCTACACCTGTTGGTTAGGGCCTGTAGGTAAGCATTTCACTGTCAGGTCTACACCTGTTGGTTAGGGCCTGTAGGTAAGCATTTCACTGTCAGTTCTACACCTGTTGGTTAGGGCCTGTAGGTAAGCATTTCACTGTCAGGTCTACACCTGTTGGTTAGGGCCTGTAGGTAAGCATTTCACTGTCAGGTCTACACCTGTTGGTTAGGGCCTGTAGGTAAGCATTTCACTGTCAGGTCTACACCTGTTGGTTAGGGCCTGTAGGTAAGCATTTCACTGTCAGGTCTACACCTGTTGGTTAGGGCCTGTAAGTAAGCATTTCACTGTCAGGTCTACACCTGTTGGTTAGGGCCTGTAGGTAAGCATTTCACTGTCAGGTCTACACCTGTTGGTTAGGGCCAGTAAGTAAGCATTTCGCTGTCAGGTCTACACCTGGCACACGTGACAAATACAATGACCAGGTCCCATAAGGAATAGGTTCCCATTTGAGACAGAACCCACAACATTGACAGTCAAGATTAATACAATACAATGATATGTTGGCAACGACAAATACATTTTTTCCCCCTATTCCTATTAAAGCTAGTTGATTACAGTTTAGATCAGAGAAACTCATTATTACAATCATCATAGCAACTTTTCCGTACGGGTAACCTCACGACGGAGCAATTTAAACTTCATAATATGAATCAAATCCATAACTTAAACACATTCTCTATTCTACACAGCGGAAACACACGGGCAGAGTTCCGTAGCTCTAATCACCTGTTGCTATAGTTACAAGGGGATGTAAAAACAAAGAGAGTCGCACGCTCTCTGTATAGTTACAGGGGGGAAATGATGTAGAATAATCTGTGTGTGCAACAGGTGAGGGTGAGGAGTCACTTTGAAAGACAAGTCCCTATGGAATGGAAGAGATGGTCACTAGACACATGTTGATTTCATATGACTGACAGGAATACTGTACTCCAGGGATCGTCACTAGACACATGTTGATTTCAGATGTTTGACAGGAACACTGTACTCCAGGGATCATCACTAGACACATGTTGATTTCATATGATTGACAGGAATACTGTACTCCAGGGATCATCACTAGACACATGTTGATTTCATATGACTGACAGGAATACTGTACTCCAGGGATCATCACTAGAGACACATGTTGATTTCAGATGTTTGACAGGAACACTGTACTCCAGGGATCATCACTAGAGACACATGTTGATTTCAGATGACTGACAGGAATACTGTACTCCAGGGATCATCACTAGAGACACATGTTGATTTCATATGACTGACAGGAATACTGTACTCCAGGGATCATCACTAGAAACACATGTTGATTTCATATGACTGTCAGGTGTACTATACTCCAGGGATCATCACTAGAAACACATGTTGATTTCATATGACTGTCAGGTGTACTATACTCCAGGGATCATCACTAGAAACACATGTTGATTTCATATGACTGACAGGTGTACTATACTCCAGGGATCATCACTAGACACATGTTGATTTCATATGACTGTCAGGTGTACTATACTCCAGGGATCATCACTAGAAACACATGTTGATTTCATATGACTGACAGGTGTACTATACTCCAGTGTTTACTGACCAACTGTTCACCCAGGTTGGGACCAGTTCACCACACAGTTGGCTATGTTTTTACAAGCTAAATTACAACACACACTTGCACACACACACTTGCACACACTTGCACACACTTGCACACACACACACGCACACACACGCGCACACACGCGCACACATCGCGCACACACGCGCACACACACACACACACACACACACACACACACACACACACACACACACACACACACACACACACACACACACACACACACACACACACACACACACACACACACACACACACACACACACACACATAAACACTACGGTGCAGTGCTGGAACTCCGTGGCCTTCCATAGTTAGAAGCAGAGGTCTTAATCGTGTTAGGAAGACAAGGTCCTTCATTATAAAATGTTCTCCTCTTTCGTTCATTTCCTCCTTCTCTTCACCTCCTCCTGTCGCCACGACGATTACGCTCCCTCCCGCCGTCCTCCGAGGGATGAGAGGATTCACTCACTGAGCTTTGAACATGAAAGGAAGAAGGAAAACAACAACAAAAACAACAACATCAACATGGAAGGGAAGCGTGAGTCGGTGTGTGTTTGACGGAGGGGGGGGCAGTTTGTGTGTGTGTGCACATTTTAAGGATTAGGGTTGAAAGGAGGTATTATAATTTTCTCCCACACCTTTTCATATCCATTTCTTAAAATGTTATTTTTCATTCATCTGTAAAACCTGTCTGGAGGTAAAGAGCTCGAGAATTGATTTCTGACACTGGGTGTGTTTCAAATGATACTCTATTACCTTTGTAGGACACTCATTTCCAGCAGGACCCATAGTGCTTTGTGGCAAAAGTGAATCTCTTTATAGGGTATCAGGTGCCATTTGGGAACTGAAGGAGACAGTAGAGGAGGAGGAGAGGAAGGAGAGGAGGAGAGGAAGGAGAGGAGGAGGAGAGGATAGAAAGAAAGAGCGCGCGAGAGAGAAAGAGAGCGGGAGACAGATAGAGAGCGGGAGACAGATAGAGAGCGAGAGACAGATAGAGAGCGGGAGACAGATAGAGAGCGGGAGACAGATAGAGAGCGGGAGACAGATAGAGAGCGAGAGACAGATAGAGAGCGAGAGACAGATAGAGAGCGGGAGACAGATAGAGAGCGAGAGACAGATAGAGAGCGAGAGACAGATAGAGAGCGGGAGACAGATAGAGAGCGCACATGAGAGAGAGAGCGAGATAGAGAGCGGGAGACAGATAGAGAGCGAGAGACAGATAGAGAGCGAGAGACAGATAGAGAGCGGGAGACAGATAGAGAGCGGGAGACAGATAGAGAGCGGGAGACAGATAGAGAGCGAGAGACAGATAGAGAGCGGGAGACAGATAGAGAGCGGGAGACAGATAGAGAGCGGGAGACAGATAGAGAGCGGGAGACAGATAGAGAGCGGGAGACAGATAGAGAGCGGGAGACAGATAGAGAGCGGGAGACAGATAGAGAGCGGGAGACAGATAGAGAGCGAGAGACAGATAGAGGCGAGAGACAGATAGAGAGCGGGAGACAGATAGAGAGCGGGAGACAGATAGAGAGCGGGAGACAGATAGAGAGCGAGAGACAGATAGAGAGCGGGAGACAGATAGAGAGCGGGAGACAGATAGAGAGCGGGAGACAGATAGAGAGCGGGAGACAGATAGAGAGCGGGAGACAGATAGAG
>NW_027011997.1:535000-541097 GCF_036934945.1 Oncorhynchus masou masou
AGTTTAAAATAAACTCCTTTCATTATCTCCAAACTCCCATGAATACCACTTTAAACAGATAACTTAGCAACCATTATCTCTCGCTGTCAACTGTTTAAAAGAAGTGGAGGAAATGTAAGTAACTGTTCATGCCAATGTACAGTATTTTATTGTGTTGTTGATAATTGTGGTTTCAGGCTCACTCACTCAGCCATCCCTGTGGTTCCAGCTGGCAGCAACAAAGGCTCTCCACCTCTATTAGTCTCTGCCCACCTCCTCCACCGTGTTCCACCTCTATTAGTCTCTGCCCACCTCCTCCACCGTGTTCCACCTCTATTAGTCTCTGCCCACCTCCTCCACTGTGTTCCAGCTCTGTTGGTCTCTGCCCACCTCCTCCACTGTGTGCTCCAGCTCGTGTTCCATTAGTCTCTGCCCACCTCCTCCACCGTGTTCCACCTCTGTTTGTCTCTGCCCACCTCCTCCACCGTGTTCCACCTCTGTTAGTCTCTGCCCACCTCCTCCACCGTGTTCCACCTCTGTTGGTCTCTGCCCACCTCCTCCACCGTGTTCCACCTCTGTTAGTCTCTGCCCACCTCCTCCACCGTGTTCCACCTCTGTTGGTCTCTGCCCACCTCCTCCACCGTGTTCCACCTCTATTAGTCTCTGCCCACCTCCTCCACCGTGTTCCACCTCTGTTAGTCTCTGCCCACCTCCTCCACCGTGTTCCACCTCTATTAGTCTCTGCCCACCTCCTCCACCGTGTTCCACCTCTGTTAGTCTCTGCCCACCTCCTCCACCGTGTTCCACCTCTATTAGTCTCCGCCCACCTCCTCCACCGTGTTCCACCTCTGTTAGTCTCTGCCCACCTCCTCCACTTTGCTCCAGCTCTGTTGGTCTCTGCCCACCTCCTCCACCGTGTTCCACCTCTATTAGTCTCTGCCCACCTCCTCCACCGGGTTCCACCTCTGTTGGTCTCTGCCCACCTCCTCCACTTTGCTCCAGCTCTGTTGGTCTCCGCCCACCTCCTCCACGGTGCTCCAGCTCTGTTGGTCTCCGCCCACCTCCTCCACTGTGTTCCAGCTCTGTTGGTCTCTGCCCACCTCCTCCACTGTGCTCCAGCTCTGTTAGTCTCTGCCCACCTCCTCCACTGTGTTCCACCTCTGTTAGTCTCTGCCCACCTCCTCCACCGTGTTCCACCTCTGTTAGTCTCTGCCCACCTCCTCCACCGTGTTCCACCTCTGTTGGTCTCTGCCCACCTCCTCCACCGTGTTCCACCTCTGTTGGTCTCTGCCCACCTCCTCCACCGTGTTCCACCTCTATTAGTCTCTGCCCACCTCCTCCACCGTGTTCCACCTCTGTTGGTCTCTGCCCACCTCCTCCACCGTGTTCCACCTCTGTTAGTCTCTGCCCACCTCCTCCACCGTGTTCCACCTCTATTAGTCTCTGCCCACCTCCTCCACCGTGCTCCACCTCTATTAGTCTCTGCCCACCTCCTCCACTGTGTTCCACCTCTATTAGTCTCTGCCCACCTCCTCCACCGTGTTCCACCTCTATTAGTCTCTGCCCACCTCCTCCACTGTGTTCCACCTCTGTTGGTCTCCGCCCACCTCCTCCACCGTGTTCCAGCTCTGTTAGTCTCTGCCCACCTCCTCCACCGGGTTCCACCTCTGTTGGTCTCTGCCCACCTCCTCCACCATGTTCCACCTCTGTTAGTCTCTGCCCACCTCCTCCACCGTGTTCCACCTCTGTTAGTCTCTGCCCACCTCCTCCACCGTGTTCCACCTCTGTTGGTCTCTGCCCACCTCCTCCACTGTGTTCCACCTCTATTAGTCTCCGCCCACCTCCTCCACCGTGTTCCACCTCTGTTAGTCTCTGCCCACCTCCTCCACCGTGTTCCACCTCTGTTAGTCTCTGCCCACCTCCTCCACTGTGTTCCACCTCTATTAGTCTCCGCCCACCTCCTCCACTGTGCTCCAGCTCTGTTGGTCTCTGCCCACCTCCTCCACCGTGTGCTCCACCTCTGTTAGTCTCTGCCCACCTCCTCCACCGTGTTCCACCTCTGTTAGTCTCTGCCCACCTCCTCCACCGTGTTCCACCTCTATTAGTCTCTGCCCACCTCCTCCACTGTGTTCCACCTCTATTAGTCTCTGCCCACCTCCTCCACCGGGTTCCACCTCTGTTGGTCTCTGCCCACCTCCTCCACCGTGTTCCACCTCTGTTAGTCTCTGCCCACCTCCTCCACCGTGTTCCACCTCTGTTGGTCTCTGCCCACCTCCTCCACCGTGTTCCACCTCTGTTGGTCTCTGCCCACCTCCTCCACCGTGTTCCACCTCTGTTAGTCTCTGCCCACCTCCTCCACCGTGTTCCACCTCTGTTAGTCTCTGCCCACCTCCTCCACCGTGCTCCACCTCTGTTAGTCTCTGCCCACCTCCTCCACTTTGCTCCAGCTCTGTTGGTCTCCGCCCACCTCCTCCACCGTGTTCCACCTCTGTTAGTCTCTGCCCACCTCCTCCACCGTGCTCCACCTCTGTTAGTCTCTGCCCACCTCCTCCACCGTGTTCCACCTCTATTAGTCTCTGCCCACCTCCTCCACCGGGTTCCACCTCTGTTGGTCTCTGCCCACCTCCTCCACTTTGCTCTAGCTCTGTTGGTCTCCGCCCACCTCCTCCACGGTGCTCCAGCTCTGTTAGTCTCCGCCCACCTCCTCCACTGTGCTCCAGCTCTGTTGGTCTCCGCCCACCTTCTCCACTGTGTTCCAGCTCTGTTGGTCTCTGCCCACCTCCTCCACCGTGTTCCACCTCTATTAGTCTCTGCCCACCTCCTCCACCGTGTTCCACCTCTGTTGGTCTCGGCCCACCTCCTCCACTGTGTTCCACCTCTGTTGGTCTCGGCCCACCTCCTCCACCGTGTTCCACCTCTATTAGTCTCTGCCCACCTCCTCCACTGTGTTCCAGCTCTGTTAGTCTCTGCCCACCTCCTCCACCGTGTTCCACCTCTGTTGGTCTCTGCCCACCTCCTCCACCGTGTTCCACCTCTGTTGGTCTCTGCCCACCTCCTCCACCGTGTTCCACCTCTGTTGGTCTCTGCCCACCTCCTCCACCGTGTTCCAGCTCTGTTAGTCTCTGCCCACCTCCTCCACCGTGTTCCACCTCTGTTGGTCTCTGCCCACCTCCTCCACCGTGTTCCACCTCTGTTGGTCTCTGCCCACCTCCTCCACTGTGTTCCAGCTCTGTTAGTCTCCGCCCACCTCCTCCACCGTGTTCCACCTCTGTTAGTCTCTGCCCACCTCCTCCACCGTGTTCCACCTCTATTAGTCTCCGCCCACCTCCTCCACCGTGTTCCACCTCTGTTAGTCTCTGCCCACCTCCTCCACCGTGTTCCACCTCTGTTAGTCTCTGCCCACCTCCTCCACCGTGTTCCACCTCTGTTGGTCTCTGCCCTCCTCCTCCACCGTGTTCCACCTCTGTTAGTCTCTGCCCACCTCCTCCACCGTGTTCCAGCTCTGTTAGTCTCTGCCCACCTCCTCCACCGTGTTCCACCTCTGTTGGTCTCTGCCCACCTCCTCCACCGTGTTCCACCTCTGTTAGTCTCTGCCCACCTCCTCCACCGTGTTCCACCTCTGTTGGTCTCTGCCCACCTCCTCCACTGTGCTCCAGCTCTGTTAGTCTCTGCCCACCTCCTCCACCGGGTTCCACCTCTGTTGGTCTCTGCCCACCTCCTCCACTTTGCTCCAGCTCTGTTGGTCTCCGCCCACCTCCTCCACGGTGCTCCAGCTCTGTTAGTCTCCGCCCACCTCCTCCACCGTGTTCCACCTCTGTTGGTCTCTGCCCACCTCCTCCACCGTGTTCCAGCTCTGTTAGTCTCTGCCCACCTCCTCCACCGTGTTCCACCTCTGTTGGTCTCTGCCCACCTCCTCCACTGTGTTCCAGCTCTGTTAGTCTCTGCCCTCCTCCTCCACCGTGTTCCACCTCTGTTGGTCTCTGCCCACCTCCTCCACCGTGTTCCACCTCTGTTTGTCTCTGCCCTCCTCCTCCACCGTGTTCCACCTCTATTAGTCTCTGCCCACCTCCTCCACCGGGTTCCACCTCTGTTGGTCTCTGCCCACCTCCTCCACCGTGTTCCACCTCTATTAGTCTCTGCCCTCCTCCTCCACCGTGTTCCACCTCTGTTAGTCTCCGCCCACCTCCTCCACTGTGTTCCAGCTCTGTTGGTCTCCGCCCACCTCCTCCACGGTGCTCCAGCTCTGTTAGTCTCTGCCCACCTCCTCCACTGTGCTCCAGCTCTGTTGGTCTCCGCCCACCTCCTCCACTGTGTTCCAGCTCTGTTGGTCTCTGCCCACCTCCTCCACTGTGTTCCAGCTCTATTAGTCTCTGCCCACCTCCTCCACGGTGCTCCAGCTCTGTTAGTCTCTGCCCACCTCCTCCACGGTGCTCCAGCTCTGTTGGTCTCTGCCCTCCTCCTCCACCGTGTTCCACCTCTGTTGGTCTCTGCCCACCTCCTCCACTGTGTTCCAGCTCTGTTGGTCTCCGCCCTCCTCCTCCACCGTGTTCCAGCTCTGTTGGTCTCTGCCCACCTCCTCCACCATGTTCCAGCTCTGTTGGTCTCCGCCCACCTCCTCCACTGTGTTCCAGCTCTGTTGGTCTCTGCCCACCTCCTCCACTGTGTTCCAGCTCTGTTAGTCTCCGCCCACCTCCTCCACTGTGCTTCAGCTCTGCTGATGTAGTTAGAGATCAGACTCCATCCACCATGTTGTCTTGGGCTTACCCCTGTACTCTTTCTTAGAATGCGCCCAATCTAACTCCAGCCTTGTATCTTCAGTATTGTATTCACAGGCACATCAACTGAAATAAAACGCAAAATGGTAGGTTTGTTAGGTTTTCAAGTGGTAGTTTATCCATGTCTGCCCATTTAGCAAATGTAATGTAATGGTTGTGTGAGTTCTGAGGTAACTCGTGGTCTATATGCATGGAAGCATGTAGGATATGGTTCAGGACTACACACCTCATCACCTGACATGTTGTGCCATCATTCTACCCAACACCACTGACCTGAGCGTTGTCGACACACAATTACTACTACTACTACTACTATAATGGTCCACAATAACCGTCTACAGTACAACGCTACTTTATGGTGCCAACATCGAGTTTAAAAGTGTCTTGTTGAGATGACAACTGAGTTGTTCCTCTCTGTAACTTTCCCCCGAACTGAGTTCCCCCCCCCCCAACATGAAAGACATCTCATTTTCCCTTTTCCTCTCTGGGAAATAATAAACAAATCAAATTCATCTTTGTAGACAGGGCATGCATGGCACCCTATTCCCTTTCTAGTGCACTTCTTTTGATGGGCTCTGGTCAGAAGTTGTGTGCTGTATAGGGATTAAGGTGTCATTTGGGATGCATTAAAAAATAAGAAAGAAAAAGAAAACGAAGTGAAGTGAAGAACAAAGCGTCATGACAACGAAGCATCATGACAACGAGCACAAAGAGCCATGGCAACGAAGCATCATGACAACGGGCACAAAGCGTCACGACAACGACGGAATATATATTTTCTACCACATTGTCATTTTCATATTTTCCCAACGATTACACCAAAAGTGCATCGAAAGAAGAAATGTACTCCGCTGCATCTTCCGGGCGGGAGCACATTGGAGGGACTTCACACACATAGCAATTAACACAATTATGTCCTCTGTTGTGTGGAATAACTGCTAGTAAAAATCACCGAGCGTCGATGGGATGGAGGTGGATCAGGACATCAGTTAAGATTGTGTTCAGCAAACTGAACAGGAAAAAGACAGTGTGGGAAGGATCTAATTCTACAACAAAGTTACTGTTTCATGACCAAGCACCGTCACAGGTTTATAGAGTTAGAAAAGACTAGATAGGACTAGTCAAAGACCTGTTCTGTGGTGGGGGGACGGGCAGCCATATTGGAATCTAATGCCTCTCCTCTCCTCTCCTCAGTTAGTGTTTGTTTGTGCAGGTATCTGAGAGTAATTGGCAAAACATAATCTAATTCAAGTGAGGTCGTTGTCTGTCAATATGTCTGACAGCCAATTGCTTCCCATCCAAGTAAATTGTTGTTAAGTGTCTATCTTTTCCCAGGTCAAAGT
>NW_027011998.1:0-21256 GCF_036934945.1 Oncorhynchus masou masou
TGTACCGGCTGGTCATAGTGGACTTCATCTTCTGTCTGCTGGGATCCTTCTGTGGAGAATACCTCTACAAGTACAGCTGTCTTTACTATACTATACTATACTATATACTATACTATACTATATACTATATTACTAGACTGTGGAGAATACCTCTACAAGTACAGCTGTCTTTACTATACTATACTATACTATACTGTGGAGAATACCTCTACTATACTATACTATACTATATACTATATTACTATACTGTGGAGAATACCTCTACAAGTACAGATGTCTTTACTATACTATATACTATACTATATACTATATTACTAGACTGTGGAGAATACCTCTACAAGTACAGATGTCTTTACTATACTATACTTTACGACACTATACTATACTATATACTATATTACTAGACTGTGGATAATACCTCTACAGGTACAGCTGTCTTTACTATACTATACTATATACTATATTACTAGACTGTGGAGAATACCTCTACAAGTACAGATGTCTTTACTATACTATACTTTACGACACTATACTATACTATATACTATATTACTAGACTGTGGAGAATACCTCTACAAGTACAGCTGTCTTTACTATACTATACTTTACGACACTATACTATACTATATACTATATTACTATACTGTGGAGAATACCTCTACAAGTACAGCTGTCTTTACTATACTATACTATACTATACTATACTATACTATACTATATTACTAGACTGTGGAGAATACCTCTACAAGTACAGCTGTCTTTACTATACTATACTATACTATACTATACTATATACTATATTACTATACTGTGGAGAATACCTCTACAAGTACAGCTGTCTTTACTATACTATACTTTACTATACTATATACTATATTACTAGACTGTGGAGAATACATCTACAGCTGTCTTTACTATACTATACTTTACTATACTATATACTATTTACATTACATTTACATTTAAGTCATTTAGCAGACGCTCTTATCCAGAGCGACTTACAAATTGGTGAATTCACCTTCTGACATCCAGTGGAACAGCCACTTTACAATAGTGCATCTAAATCATTAAGGGGGGTGAGAAGGATTACTTATCCTATCCTAGGTATTCCTTGAAGAGGTGGGGTTTCAGGTGTCTCCGGAAGGTGGTGATTGACTCCGCTGTCCTGGCGTCGTGAGGGAGTTTGTTCCACCATTGGGGGGCCAGAGCAGCGAACAGTTTTGACTGGGCTGAGCGGGAACTGTACTTCCTCAATGGTAGGGAGGCGAGCAGGCCAGAGGTGGATGAACGCAGTGCCCTTGCTTGGGTGTAGGGCCTGATCAGAGCCTGGAGGTACTGCGGTGCCGTTCCCCTCACAGCTCCGTAGGCAAGCACCATGGTCTTGTAGCGGATGCGAGCTTCAACTGGAAGCCAGTGGAGACTTTGGAGAATACCTCTACAAGTACAGCTGTCTTTACTATACTATACTATATTACTATACTGTGGAGAATACCTCTACAAGTACAGCTGTCTTTACTATACTATACTAGACTGTGGAGAATACCTCTACAAGTACAGCTGTCTTTACTATACTATACTGCTATACTATACTATATTACTGGACTGTGGAGAATGCCTCTACAAATTCTGTGTCTTTACTACTATGCTATACTATGCTGTAAGAATATCTGCAAGTACAGCTGTCTTTACTATGCTATATATTGTGAATATCTACAAGTACAGCTGTCTTTACTATACTATATACTATATTACTAGACTGTGGAAATACCTCTACAAATTTTGGCTGTCTTTACTATACTATACTATATTGGAGAATACCTCTAAAGTACAGCTGTCTTTACTATACTATACTATATTGTGGAGAATACCTCTACAAGTACAGCTGTCTTTACTATACTATATACTATATTACTAGACTGTGGAGAATACCTCTACAAGTACAGCTTTCTTTACTATACTATACTATACTGTGGAGAATACCTCTACAAGTACAGCTGTCTTTACTATACTATACTATATACTATATTACTAGACTGTGGAGAATACCTCTACAAGTACAGCTGTCTTTACTATACTATACTATATTGTGGAGAATACCTCTACAAGTACAGCTGTCTTTACTATACTATATTATATTGTGGAGAATACCTCTACAAGTACAGCTGTCTTTACTATACTATACTATACTATATTACTAGACTGTGGAGAATACCTCTACAAGTACAGCTGTCTTTACTATACTATACTATATTGTGGAGAATACCTCTACAAGTACAGCTGTCTTTACTATACTATATACTATATTACTATACTGTGGAGAATACCTCTACAAGTACAGCTGTCTTTACTATACTATACTATACTATACTATATACTATATTACTAGACTGTGGAGAATACATCTACAGCTGTCTTTACTATACTATACTATACTATATACTATATTACTATACTGTGGAGAATATCTCTACAAGTACAGCTGTCTTTACTATACTATACTATACTATATACTATACTACTAGACTGTGGAGAATACCTCTACAAGTACAGATGTCTTTACTATACTATACTATACTATACTATACTAGACTGTGGAGAATACCTCTACAAGTACAGCTGTCTTTACTATACTATACTATACTATACTAGACTGTGGAGAATACCTCTACAAGTACAGCTGTCTTTACTATACTATACTATACTAGACTGTGGAGAATACCTCTACAAGTACAGATGTCTTTACTATACTAGACTATACTATACTATACTATACTAGACTGTGGAGAATACCTCTACAAGTACAGTACTTATATTGGAGCTGGGATGATCAACACCGACCACTTATCACAGTCATTTTGCTGATATGGTTCACTATGATAAGTAGCCGTCACTAGAGAAGTGTGAAGTTTGAAATAGGGGTTACTGATGTGGATGATTGTTCATTGACGGCTACGACAGTCAGACTGGTTGTAGTCGTTTTTAAAGGGCAATTGAATACCAACTGTGGTGCACATCAGTGTTATAACTAGTATAGTACTGTAGGCACTGAGTGTACAAAACATTAAGAACAATCCTTCCTGATATTGAGTTGCACCCTCCTTTTACCCCAGAACAGCCTCAGTCGTCAGTCATGGACTCTATAAGGTGTTGAAAGGGTTCCACAGGGATGCTGGCCCATGTTGACTCCAATACTGCCGACAGTTGTGTCCAGTTGGCTTTATGTCCTTTAGGTGGTGGTCCATTCTCGATACACACAGGAAACTGTTGAGCGTGAAAACCCCAATCAGCTCTGCAGCACCCTCTGAATGGCAACACATACACAATCCTTGTCTCAGTTGTCTCAGGCTTAAAAATCCTTCTTTAACCAGGTCTCCTCCCCTTCATCTACACTGATTGAAGTGGATTTAACAAGTGACATCAATAAGGGATCATATCTTTCACCTGGATTCACCTGGTCTATGTCATGGAAGAGCATGTATTCATAATGTTTTGTCAACTCAGTGTCTATCCTCTCCTCTACAAGTATGCCCATCTATCTGTGGTTATTCCATGTTTAGTATATTTACAAAAATACACTTATATAGATAGTTTAGTATTTAACTCCAACATGGACTCAAGCACACCTGTTGTTGTCTTTAGTGTGATTGCCACCAGGTGTGTTGTGAAGCCGGCAGAGTTTGACGTGGCCAGGAACGTTCTAGATCTGATCAATGCTCAGACCCTGGCCTGGTACAGTAACCTGTAGTCCTACCCTCTCTGCTTCTCTAGTAACCTATGTATATACCCTCTCTGCCTCTAGTAACCTATATCTATACCCTCTCTGCTTCTCTAGTAACATATCTCTACCCTCTCTGCTTCTCTAGTAACCTATATCTATACCCTCTCCGCCTCTCTAGTAACATATCTCTACCCTCTCTGCTTCTCTAGTAACCTATATCTATACCCTCTCTGCTTCTCTAGTAACCTATATCTATACCCTCTCTGCTTCTCTAGTAACCTATATCTATACCCTCTCTGCTTCTCTAGTAACATATCTCTACCTCTCTGCTTCTCTAGTAACCTATATCTCTACCCTCTCTGCTTCTCTAGTAACCTATATCTATACCCTCTCTGCTACTCTAGTAACCTATATCTATACCCTCTGCTTCTCTAGTAACATATCTCTACCCTCTCTGCCTCTAGTAACCTATATCTATACCCTCTCTGCTTCTCTAATAACCTATATCTACCTACCCTCTCTGCTTCTCTAGTAACCTATATCTATACTCTCCCTGCCTCTAGTAACATATCTATTACCCACTCTGCTCCTAGTAACCTATATCTATACCCTCTCTGCTTCTCTAGTAACCTATATCTATACCTTCTGCTTCTCTAGTAACCTATCTCTACCCTCTCTGCTTCTCTAGTAACCTATATCTATACCCTCTCTGCCTCAACCTATATCTATACCTTCTCTGCTTCTCTA
The DNA here is from genome assembly GCF_036934945.1 of Oncorhynchus masou masou. NCBI lineage: Eukaryota > Metazoa > Chordata > Actinopteri > Salmoniformes > Salmonidae > Oncorhynchus > Oncorhynchus masou. The sequence goes on from NW_027011998.1 coordinate 4,466, forward strand.
GTAACCTATATCTATACTCTCTCTGCTTCTCTAATAACCTATATCTCTACCCTCTCTGCTTCTCTAGTAACCTATATACCCTCTCTGCCTCTAGTAACCTATATCTATACCCTCTCTGCCTCTAGTAACATATCTCTACCCTAGTAACATATCTCTACCCTCTCTGCTTCTCTAGTAACCTATATCTATACTCTCTCTGCCTCTAGTATCCTATATCTCTACCCACTCTGCTTCTCTAGTAACCTATCTCTACCCTCTCTGCTTCTCTAGTAACCTATATCTATACCCTCTCTGCTTCTCTAGTAACCTATATCTATACCCTCTCTGCTTCTCTAGTAACCTATATCTCTACCCTCTCTGCTTCTCTAGTAACCTATATCTCTACCCTCTCTGCCTCTCTATAACCTATATCTATACCTCTCTGCTTCTCTAGTAACCTATATCGATACCCTCTCTGCTTCTCTAGTAACCTATATCTCTACCCTCTCTGCTTCTCTAGTAACATATCTCTACCCTCTCTGCTTCTCTAGTAACCTATATATATACCCTCTCTGCCTCTAGTAACCTATATCTATACCCTCTCTGCTTTTCTAGTAACATATCTCTACCCTCGCTGCCTCTAGTAACCTATATCTATACCCTCTCTGCTTCTCTAGTAACATATCTCTACCTTCTCTGCTTCTCTAGTAACCTATATCGATACCCTCTCTGCTTCTCTAGTAACCTATATCTCTACCCTCTCTGCTTCTCTAGTAACCTATATCTCTACCCTCTCTGCTTCTCTAGTAACCTATATCTATACCTTCTCTGCTTCTCTAGTAACCTATATCGATACCCTCTCTGCTTCTCTAGTAACCTATATCTCTACCCTCTCTGCTTCTCTAGTAACCTATATCTATACCTTCTCTGCTTCTCTAGTAACCTATATCTATACCCTCTCTGCTTCTCTAATAACCTATATCTCTACCCTCTCTGCTTCTCTAGTAACCTATATATATACCCTCTCTGCCTCTAGTAACCTATATCTATACCCTCTCTGCTTCTCTAGTAACATATCTCTATATAACCTATATCTATACCCTCTCTGCTTCTCTAGTAACATATCTACCCTAGTAACCTATATCTATACTCTCTGCCTCTAGTAACATATCTCTACCCACTCTGCTTCTCTAGTAACCTATATCTCTACCCTCTCTGCTTCTCTAGTAACCTATATCGATACCCTCTCTGCTTCTCTAGTAACCTATATCTCTACCCTCTCTGCTTCTCTAGTAACCTATATCTATAGTAACCTATATCGATGCCCTCTCTGCTTCTCTAGTAACCTATATCTCTACCCTCTCTGCTTCTCTAGTAACCTATATCTATACCTTCTCTGCTTCTCTAGTAACCTATATCGATACCCTCTCTGCCGCTCTAGTAACCTATATCTATACCCTCTCTGCCTCTAGTAACCTATATATACCCTCTCTGCTTCTCTAGTAACCTATATCTATACCCTCTCTGCTTCTCTAGTAACCTATATCTATACCCTCTCTGCTTCTCTAGTAACCTATATCTACAAACTCTCTGCCTCTAGTAACCTATATCTATACCCTCTCTGCCTCTAGTAACCTATATCTCTACCCTCTCTGCTTCTCTAGTAACATATCTCTACCCTCTCTGCCTCTCTAATAACCTATATCTATACCCTCTCTGCTTCTCTAGTAACCTATATCTATACCCTCTGCCTCTAGTAACCTATATCTCTACCCTCTCTGCCTCTAGTAACTTTTATCTATACCCACTCTGCCTCTCTAGTAACCTATATCTATATACATTCTCTGTCAGTTCCTGTCTAGTTTAATATATCTATACCAGACTCTTCTCTAGTCAGGACCAAAAGCTGATGATACACTTGCAAGTTTGTTAGACAATGTTGCCGAGCAACGGAGTGGGGTATGAGACACTGGAACAATCATGAACAACTTGGACATGAATAATAATTACATTTCTCAGTGTATTTACTTGTTCCTTATTGCTTGTTAATTCCTGTTGACAGCCACAGATGTCATCAGCTAACAAACAAAGCAGTAAATAAATAACGTTTTACTTCATAATTCTAAGATAGGAAGTGTACATGGTATTCATCTCGCTAGCTAGCTAGTTCGACATGCAAAAAACTATCTTAAACAAAAAAAACGAAACGTAAAATCTACATGGCTACCTAGCGAAATAGCCTGTTCGTCCCATTGACTGAAAACATGGGTTTCGATTAGCATGCTAATCGATTAGCATGCCCACCATTTTCGTCAGTTAAACATGACAAACTGAACACAGTATGTATGCATTAACATATCATGATACAATATTATAGTGAGGCAACATATGAGGTGTGAATGGCAAACATTTGACAGCAAAATGGATGTACATTTTTCTCTACAGCAAAAAAAAAACTATATTTTTTCAAAATATATTAGAATAGCAGACTGATCACATGACCAATATCTGAGCTCTGACTGGAGTAGTCCTAAAATTGCACACTAGGTGGCGCAGCTGATAAAAATTCCCCATGCTGGCAACATTGCTTGGCAATATTGGCAAAAAAAATGCTAGTGTATCATTAGCTTGAGACTGTCTTAATGTTGCTCTGCCTGCCTGCCTGTGTCTGTCTGTCTGTCTATCTGTCCGTCTGTCTCTCTCTGTCTCTCTCCCTCTCCAGGATAGGGGTGTACTTCTCTCCTCTCCTCCCTGTCGTTCAGCTCATCAAACTCTTCCTAATCTTCCACCTAAAGAAGGTAGAGCCCTGGAGAAAAGTAGTGCACTAATAGTGAATACTAAGGTGCCATTGTAATACTAAGGTGCCATTGTAATACTAGGGTTCCATTGTAATACTAGGGTTCCATTGTAATACGAGGGTTCCATTGTAATACTAGGGTTCCATTGTAATACTAGGGTTCCATTGTAATACGAGGGTTCCATTGTAATACTAGGGATCCATTGTAATACTAGGGTTCCATTGTAATACGAGGGTTCCATTGTAATACTAGGGTTCCATTGTAATACGAGGGTTCCATTTGAGATGTAGACGCAGACTCCTCCCTCCCTCCCATCTCCTCCCTCCCTCTCTCTCTCCCCCCTCCTCCTTCTCTCTCCCCCCTCCCTCCCTCTCTCCCCCCTCCCTCCCTCTCTCCCCCTCCTCCTTCTCTCCCCCTCCCCTCCCTCCCTACCTCTCTCTCTACCCCTCCTCCCTCCCTCTCCCCCTCCTCCCTCTCTCCTCCCTCCCTACCTCTCTCCTAGACCAGTATAAGGAGCTGCCATCCTCCCAGCTCCTGGAGTAGGGTGGGTCAGATGCAGACCCTCTTCATCTCCCTCCTCTTCCTCCCCTGTTACCTGGGGACTCTGGCCCTGCTGGCATACACACTCTGGAGGTACACACACACTCACAATCAATACAATGTTTTTTATAAAGCCCTTTTTACATCAGCAGAGTGCTTCTACAGAAACCCCAGCCTAAAACCGCAAACAGCAAGCAATGCAGATGTATATGAGCAGTTACTGCCTTTTTGCTTGGTAGGGCAGTATACTCTGCTTTGTCTCAGGGTAGTAAGTTAGTGGTCTGTTGATATCCCTTTGGCGGTGTGGGGGCTGTGCTTTGGCAAAGTAGGTGGGGCTAATTGGCCCCGTCCAGGGGTAACCACGACCCTCCCCTGTCTCAGTCTCCAGTATCTATTCTGTAATAGTCTATGTGCTGGGGGGCTAGGGTCAGTCTGTCCTATCTGGTGCAATACTCCTGTCTTATCTGGTGTCCTGTGTGATGGTAGGGCACTATAGTCCACGAAGATCAAAACTGGACGGGAAGATCCCGGATCCCGTCAGGGACTCAACCCACTCACGTGGAGTACAGCGTGGCATGGCGGGATGCACCCTCCTAGGGAGGGCATGGGAGAGTGAGAGCGAGCCAGTGACTCAGCCTCCGTAATAGGGTCAGAGACAAGAGGAAGTCAGTGGAGTGAGGGGAGCCGGCCATGCGGAAAACGCAAGGATGGTTCGTCACTCCAGTGCGTTGCCGTTCACCTTCAAATCCCCTGGGCCAGACTACACTCAATCAAAGAACCTACTGAAGAGACGAGTCTTCAGTAAAGACTTAAAAGGTCGAGATCGAGTTTTCGTCTCTCACGTGGACAGGCAGACCATTCCATAAAAATGTTGCTGTATAGGAGAAAGCCCTTGATTCCAGCTGTTTGCTTCGGAGTTCTAGGGACAATAAGGAGTCCTGCGTCTTGTGACCGTAGCGTACACGTATACATTATACAGTATGTACCACAGGATTAACTCTGAGAGATGGGTAGGAGCAAGTCCTGTAATGCTTTGTAGGTTAGCGGTAAAACCTTGAAATCAGCCCGAGCCTTAACAGGAAGCCAGTGTAGAGTCTAGCACTGGTGTAATATGATTGGTGTGATATGATGTAATATGTCAAGATTCTAGCAGCCGTGTTTAGCACTAGTTGACATTTATTTAGTTTTTTTTTTCCGGGTAGCCGGAGAGTAGAGCATTTCAGTAGTCTAATTTTGAAGTGACAAAAGTATGGATTAGCTTTTCTGCAAGAAAAATACTTTTTATATGTTCGTCAAAGGAGAGATCAGGGTCCAGAGTAACGCCGAGGTCCTTCACAGTTTTATTTAAGACGACTGTACAACCAACGAGATTCATTGTCAGATTCAACAGAAGATCTCTTTGTTTCTCTGGGGCCTAGAACAAGCATCTCTGTTTTGTCAAAGATTAAAAGTACCAAAATTGCCGCCATCCACTTCCTTATGTCTGTGGCACAGGCTTTGGGGTTGGCAATTTTGGTGCTTCACCATGTTTCATTGAAATTTATAGCTGTGCGTCGTCCACAAAGCAGTGAAAGTTGACATTGTGTTTCCGTTATGACATCACTAAGAGGTAGCATATATAGTGAAAACAATAGTGGTCCTAGAACGGAACCTTGGGGAACACCAAACGTCTGAAGACAAACCATCCACTGAGACGAACTGATATCTTTCTGACAGATAAGAACTTGCGCGTGTGGACCATTTATGGTTTCCAATCTTTCCCCCCCCAAAAAATGTGGTGATTGATGGTGTCGGACGCGGCACTAAGGTCTAGGAGCACAAGGACAGACGCAGAGGCTCGGTCTGACGCCATTAAAAGGTCATTTACGACCTTCATAAGTGTGGTCTCAGTACTACGATGGGGGTCTAAAACCAGACTGGAACGTTTCGTATACATTATTTGTTTTCGGGACGGCGGTGAGTTGCTGAGAAACGTCTTTTTCTAGCGTTTTTTGACAGGAACAGGAGATTTAGACATAGACTGATAGTTATTTTCATTTTTCAGGTCAAGGTTTGGCTTTTTCAGAAGAGGTGTTATTACTGCCACTTTCAGTGAGTTTGGTTCATCTGGAGGATAGGGAGCCATGTATTATGTTGGACATAGGAGGGCCAAGCACAGGAAGTACAGTGAGCTCCAAAAGTATTGGGACAGCGACCATTTTGTTTTTTCTGGCTCTGTCCTCCACTTTGGATTTGAAATGATACAAGGACTATGATGTTAAAGTGCAGACTGTCAGCTTTAATTTGAGGGTATTGTCATCCATATCGGGTGAACCGTTTAGATATTACAGCACTTCTTGTACTTAGTCCTCACATTTTAGGGGACCAAAAGTATTGGGACAAATATGTGTCTTAAAGTAGTTTAAAGTTTAGTATTTGGTCCCATATTTCTAGCACGCAATGACTACATCAAGCTTGTGACTCTACAAACTTGTTGGATGTGTTTGCTGTTTGTTTTGGTTGTGTTTCAGATTATTTGGTGCCCAATAGAAATCAGGGGTAAATAATGTATTGTGTCAGTTTGGAGTCACTTTTATTGTAAATAAGAATAGATGATGTTTCTAAACACTTCTACATTAATGTGGATGCTACCATGAATGAATCGTGAATTAATGAATGAATCTTGAATGATGAGAAAGTTAGACGCTCAAATATCACATCCCCAGGACATGTTAACCACTCACGATTACAATAACAGGGTTAGCATTTTTTGGGGGTCTACAGTCACATAGACTGTAGACCAGTGGATAGACACACACTAACCCTACCTGTCCTGTCTCTGTCCCCAGTCTCCCTCCCTCTAGTGTGTGTGGTCCGTTCCAGGGCTGGGTGATGCAGACTGTAGACCAGTGGATAGACACACACTAACCCTACCTGTCCTGTCTCGGTCCCCAGTCTCCCTCCCTCTAGTGTGTGTGGTCCGTTCCAGGGCCAGGGCTGGGTGATGCAGACTGTAGACCAGTGGATAGACACACACTAACCCTACCTGTCCTGTCTCGGTCCCCAGTCTCCCTCCCTCTAGTGTGTGTGGTCCGTTCCAGGGCCAGGGCTGGGTGATGCAGACTGTAGACCAGTGGATAGACACACACTAACCCTACCTGTCCTGTCTCGGTCCCCAGTCTCCTCCCTCTAGTGTGTGGTCTGTTCCAGGACCAAGGCTGGGTGATGCAGACTGTAGACCAGTGGATAGACACACATAACCCTACCTGTCCTGTCTCGGTCCCCAGTCTCCTCCTCTAGTGTGTGGTCCGTTCCAGGACCAAGGCTGGGTGATGCAGACTGTAGACCAGTGGATAGACACACACTAACCCTACCTGTCCTGTCTCGGTCCCCAGTCTCCCTCCCTCTAGTGTGTGTGGTCCGTTCCAGGACCAAGGCTGGGTGATGCAGACTGTAGACCAGTGGATAGACACACACTAACCCTACCTGTCCTGTCTCGGTCCCCAGTCTCCCTCCCTCTAGTGTGTGTGGTCCGTTCCAGGACCAGGGCTGGGTGATGCAGACTGTAGACCAGTGGATAGCCTCCCTTCAGGCCTCTCAACCCCACTCTGCCTGGCTGGCTTGGATCATCAACGTTATACTACACAGTCAAGTCTTCTACTGCCTCCTAACACTCATAGTGCTGTGAGTAGCTGTGTACACACACACACACACACACACACACAAACACACACACACCTCTCCTATGTCCAGTCCTGGCACAGTATGTTACTGTGTGTGTAAGCGGTTTTATCCTCCCATGAAATAAAGACCAGAAGCTAAGGCTACTAGCTCTGACTGATGTACTGACAATGACCGTGTGGTTGCTATAGCTAGCCTAGCTCCTAGCTATCTGATAACGTACTATGACAGTGTGGTTGCTATAGCTAGCCTAGCTCCTAGCTATCTGATAACTACTCTATTGAGGGATAATGTACTATGCCAGTGTGGTTGCTATAGCTAGCCTAGCTCCTAGCTATCTGATAACTACTCTATTGAGGGATAGTGTACTATGACAGTGTGGTTGCTATAGCTAGCCTAGCTCCTAGCTATCTGATAACTACTCTATTGAGGGATAATGTACTATGACAGTGTGGTTGCTATAGCTAGCCTAGCTCCTAGCTATCTGATAACTACTCTATTGAGGGATAATGTACTATGACAGTGTGGTTGCTATAGCTAGCCTAGCTCCTAGCTATCTGATAACTACTCTATTGAGGGATAATGTACTATGACAGTGTGGTTGCTATAGCTAGCCTAGCTCCTAGCTATCTGATAACTACTCTATTGAGGGATAATGTACTATGACAGTGTGGTTTCTATAGCTAGCCTAGCTCCTAGCTATCTGATAACTACTCTATTGAGGGATAATGTACTATGACAGTGTGGTTGCTATAGCTAGCCTAGCTTCTAGCTATGTTAAGATGGATTCTCTGACTGTAGCTCTGAATAAGAACGTCTGGTAAATGACTAAAATATAAAAATGTGCCTTTACTTCCTGTAGGGTACTGATGTATTTCCTGTGGCAGGTGACTCAGGGTCGTAAACGTCTCATGTCTCTTCCTGTAGGGTGGTGATGTACTTCCTGTGGCAGGTGACTCAGGGTCGTAAACGTCTCATCATGTCTCTTCCTGTAGGGTGGTGATGTACTTCCTGTGGCAGATGACTCAGGGTCGTAAACGTCTCACCATGTCTCTTCCTGTAGGGTGGTGATGTACTTCCTGTGGCAGGTGACTCAGGGTCGTAAACGTCTCATCATGTCTCTACGGGAACAGATCGTCAACGTGAGGCTCTCCTACACATACATACACTGAAGCACACACACACACCTATACAAACACACACTCACCTCTCTTCCTCAGTGTTCCCTCTCTTCCCCTCTCCCCTTCCTCCCTCTCTCCCTCTTCCTCCCTCTTCCCCCCTCTCTTCCCTGTCTAATCCATCCATTTCTCTCTCTCTCTCTGTCTCTGTCTCTCTCTCTGTCTCTCTCTCTCTCTCTCTCTCTCTGTCTCTCTCTGTCTCTCTCTCGTTAGGAGGGGAAGGACAAGGCCTTTCTCCTCAGGAGGTTACAGTGTCTACAGAGACAGGGAGCAGGCAGATCTAGACCACAGGTTAGTACTATAAGCCCATAGGACTCTGGTCTAAAGTAGTGCACTATAAAGGGATTAGGGTGACATTTATGATGCAGTCTTGTTGTAGATAAGATGACAGACAGAAAGATAAATAGACAGACAGACAGACAGACAGAGAGACAGATAAATAGACAGACAGATAAATAGACAGACAGACAAATAGACAGACAGATAAATAGACAGACAGACAGACAGACAGACAGACAGACAGACAGACAGATAGATAGATAGATACGTTTGTTTCCCCTATAGGTGCACTTCGAGGAGGAGAGACCGACCAGGCCAGAGTCAGGGCAGCTTAGAGAAGAAGCACGCCCTCCTCCCTCCTTCCAACACCCATCCCCCCCCATGGAGGCCCCCTCCGTGTTCACTCGGCCTCCCTGGGACAGCTCCCCCAGGCTAGGTAGAGCCCAGCCCCCCAGCCCCCGTGGTGGAGCCAGCCCCAGAGGCAGCCCTGGTCGCGGCCGGACCCCAGCCAGCAGGCAGGCGTGCTGGGTAGAGGAGCGACCAGCTCCTCCCCCTCCAGATCCACTGTGGCCAGTCAGGGGTAGAGGATGGCTTCAGGGAAGGCCCGCGGGGGCCCAGATTGGAGCCGCTGCCTGCCCGCGAGGTACCCATCCTGCCTGGGTCGGTGCCTGAGAGCGCCCCCCCTCCCCCACGGAGACCTGGGTCCAGCAGAGCAGAGGTGAACCAGGGACAACATCAGTCCTAGCGAGACTCAGAGAGAGGATAGGAGCCCACATCAACTGTCGGGCTCAGACATGGTCTGCTTCCAAAATGCCACCCTATTCCATAGGACTCAGGTCAAATGTAGTGCACTATGTAGGGAATAGGGTGCCATAGAGCTCTGGTCTAAAGTAGTGCACTATGTAGGGAATAGGGTGCCATAGAGCTCTGGTCTAAAGTAGTGCACTATGTAGGGAATAGGGTGCCATAGAGCTCTGGTCTAAAGTAGTGTACTATGTAGGGAATAGGGTGCCATAGAGCTCTGGTCTAAAGTAGTGCACTATGAAGGGAATAGGGTGCCATAAAGCTCTGGTCTAAAGTAGTGCACTATGTAGGGAATAGCGTGCCATAGAGCTCTGGTCTAAAGTAGTGCACTATGTAGGGAATAGGGTGCCAAAGAGCTCTGGTCTAAAGTAGTGCACTATGTAGGGAATAGGGTGCCATAGAGCTCTGGTCTAAAGTAGTGCACTATGTAGGGAATAGGGTGCCAAAGAGCTCTGGTCTAAAGTAGTGCACTATGTAGGGAATAGGGTGCCAAAGAGCTCTGGTCTAAAGTAGTGCACTATGTAGGGAATAGGGTGCCATAGAGCTCTGGTCTAAAGTAGTGCACTATGTAGGGAATAGGGTGTTGTCCCAGAAGAAGATTTAAGTGTTAGTTAGTTAGTTAGTAAGGGAGTTGTTATATTGTGTGTTGTCTTTTTGATGAATATAACAAAGGTTTAAGTGCTAGTTAGTTAGTTGTGATAAAGGTAGGTGATCTTTATGTTGAGTTATGTTGATATGTTGAGTTCTAATATTTTATAAGTCTTGTTCTGTATCAGTTGATTTCGAATTAAATTCTTTGTCATCTGTAAATAACATGTTTGAGTCAGTCAGTGGCCGTGTCTGAAATCTGTCGTGCCTACTACCAGGGTAGTATTGCTGCTGGAGGACTGGCGTGCCTACTACCAGGGTAGTATTGCTGCTGGAGGACTGGCGTGCCTACTACCAGGGTAGTATTGCTGCTGGAGGACTGGCGTGCCTACTACCAGGGTAGTATTGCTGCTGGAGGACTGGCGTGCCTACTACCAGGGTAGTATTGCTGCTGGAGGACTGGCGTGCCTACTACCAGGGTAGTATTGCTGCTGGAGGACTGGCGTGCCTACTACCAGGGTAGTATTGCTGCTGGAGGACTGGCGTGCCTACTACCAGGGTAGTATTGCTGCTGGAGGACTGGCGGCCTACTACCAGGGTAGTATTGCTGCTGGAGGACTGGCGTGCCTACTACCAGGGTAGTATTGCTGCTGGAGGACTGGCGTGCCTACTACCAGGTGGTATTGCTGCTGGAGGACTGGCGTGCCTACTACCAGGGTAGTATTGCTGCTGGAGGACTGGCGTGCCTACTACCAGGGTGGTATTGCTGCTGGAGGACTGGCGGCCTCCTACCAGGGTGGTATTGCTGCTGAGGACTGGCGGCCTACTACCAGGGTAGTATTGCTGCTGGAGGACTGGCGTGCCTCCTACCAGGGTGGTATTGCTGCTGGAGGACTGGCGTGCCTACTACCAGGGTAGTATTGCTGCTGGAGGACTGGCGTGCCTACTACCAGGGTGGTATTGCTGCTGGAGGACTGGCGTGCCTACTACCAGGGTGGTATTACTGCTGGAGGACTAGCGTGCCTACTACCAGGGTAGAATTGCTGCTGGACGACTGGCGTGCCTACTACCAGGGTAGTATTGCTGCTGGAGGACTGGCGTGCCTACTACCAGGGTGGTATTGCTGCTGGAGGACTGGCGTGCCTACTACCAGGGTAGTATTGCTGCTGGAGGACTGGCGTGCCTACTACCAGGGTGGTATTGCTGCTGGAGGACTGGCGTGCCTACTACCAGGGTGGTATTGCTGCTGGAGGACTGCGTGCCTACTACCAGGGTGGTATTGCTGCTGGAGGACTGGCGTGCCTACTACCAGGGTGGTATTGCTGCTGGAGGACTGGCGTGCCTACTACCAGGGTGGTATTGCTGCTGGAGGACTGGCGTGCCTACTACCAGGGTGGTATTGCTGCTGAGGACTGGCGTGCCTACTACAGGTAGTATTGCTGCTGGAGGACTGGCGTGCCTACTACCAGGGTGGTATTGCTGCTGGAGGACTGGCGTGCCTACTACCAGGGTAGTATTGCTGCTGGAGGACTGGCGTGCCTACTACCAGGGTAGTATTGCTGCTGGAGGACTGGCGTGCCTACTACCAGGGTAGTATTGCTGCTGGAGGACTGGCGTGCCTACTACCAGGGTGGTATTGCTGCTGGAGGACTGGCGTGCCTACTACCAGGGTGGTATTGCTGCTGGAGGACTGGCGTGCCTACTACCAGGGTGGTATTGCTGCTGGAGGACTGGCGTGCCTACTACCAGGGTGGTATTGCTGCTGGAGGACTGGCGTGCCTACTACCAGGGTGGTATTGCTGCTGGAGGACTGGCGTGCCTACTACCAGGGTGGTATTGCTGCTGGAGGACTGGCGTGCCTACTACCAGGGTGGTATTGCTGCTGGGGACTGGCGTGCCTACTACCAGGGTGGTATTGCTGCTGGAGGACTGGCGTGCCTACTACCAGGGTGGTATTGCTGCTGGAGGACTGGCGTGCCTACTACCAGGGTGGTATTGCTGCTGGAGGACTGGCGTGCCTACTACCAGGGTGGTATTGCTGCTGGAGGACTGGCGTGCCTACTACCAGGGTGGTATTGCTGCTGGAGGACTGGCGTGCCTACTACCAGGGTAGTATTGCTGCTGGAGGACTGGCGTGCCTACTACCAGGGTGGTATTGCTGCTGGAGGACTGGCGTGCCTACTACCAGGGTGGTATTGCTGCTGGAGGACTGGCGTGCCTACTACCAGGGTGGTATTGCTGCTGGAGGACTGGCGTGCCTACTACCAGGGTGGTATTGCTGCTGGAGGACTGGCGTGCCTACTACCAGGGTATTGCTGCTGGAGGACTGGCGTGCCTACTACCAGGGTGGTATTGCTGCTGGAGGACTGGCGTGCCTACTACCAGGGTAGTATTGCTGCTGGAGGACTGGCGTGTCTACTACCAGGGTAGTATTGCTGCTGGAGGACTGGCGTGTCTACTACCAGGGTAGTATTGCTGCTGGAGGACTGGCGTGCCTACTACCAGGGTGGTATTGCTGCTGGAGGACTGGCGTGCCTACTACCTGGGTGGTATTGCTGCTGGAGGACTGGCGTGCCTACTACCAGGGTGGTATTGCTGCTGGAGGACTGGCGTGCCTACTACCAGGGTAGTATTGCTGCTGGAGGACTGGCGTGCCTACTACCAGGGTGGTATTGCTGCTGGAGGACTGGCGTGCCTACTACCAGGGTAGTATTGCTGCTGGAGGACTGGCGTGCCTACTACCAGGGTGGTATTGCTGCTGGAGGACTGGCACTCCTTCACCTTTTCAATGTTAGAAAACATGAAGCTGGTAAAACTATTTCTGGAAAAGGTATTCTGATTAATGCTGAATAAATTATATTTAAATACCACTAAAATTCCATGAAAAATTATAGAATGACAAACCAAATACATATATATGTATAGCAGCCAAGAGGCATGGTGGTTTCTAACCTCTTCTCTCTGGTGGTGGATAGAATGATGAAGACCTATAGGATACAGCCGCCTACAGGAAGGTAAATGGTGGTTTCTAACCTCTTCTCTCTGGTGGTGGATAGAATGATGAAGACCTATAGGATACAGCCGCCTACAGGAAGGTAAATGGTGGTTTCTAAACTTTCTCTCTGGTGGTGGATAGAATGATGAAAGACCTTTAGGATACAGCCGCCTACAGGAAGGTAAATGGTGGTTTCTAACCTCTTCTCTCTGGTGGTGGATAGAATGATGAAGACCTCTAGGATACAGCCGCCACAGGAAGGTAAATGGTGGTTTCTAACCTCTTCTCTGGTGGTGGATAGAATGATGAAGACCTATAGGATACAGCCGCCTACAGGAAGGTAAATGGTGGTTTCTAACCTCTTCTCTCTGGTGGTGGATAGAATGATGAAGACCTCTAGGATACAGCCGCCTACAGGAAGGTAAATGGTGGTTTCTAACCTCTTCTCTGGTGGATAGAATGATGAAGAGCCATAGGATACAGCCGCCTACAGGAAGGTAAATGGTGGTTTCTAACCTCTTCTCTGGTGGTGGATAGAATGATGAAGAGCTATAGATACAGCCGCCACAGGAAGGTAAATGGTGGTTTCTAACCTCTTCTCTCTGGTGGTGGATAGAATGATGAAGACCTCTAGGGATACAGCCGCTACAGGAAGGTAAATGGTGGTTTCTAACCTCTTCTCTCTGGCGGTGGATAGAATGATGAAGAGCTATAGGATACAGCCGCCTACAGGAAGGTAAATGGTGGTTTCTAACCTCTTCTCTGGTGGTGGATAGAATGATGAAGACCTTTAGATACAGCCGCCACAGGAAGGTAAATGGTGGTTTCTAACCCTTCTCTGGTGGTGGATAGAATGATGAAGACCTATAGGATACAGCCGCCTACAGGAAGGTAAATGGTGGTTTCTAACCTCTTCTCTCTGGTGGTGGAGAATGATGAAGACCTCTAGGATACAGCCGCCTACAGGAAGGTAAATGGTGGTTTCTAACCTCTTCTCTCTGGTGGTGGATAGAATGATGAAGACCTCTACGATACAGCCGCCTACAGGAAGGTAAATGGTGGTTTCTAATCTCTTCTCTCTGGTGGTGGATAGAATGATGAAGACCTCTAGGATACAGCCGCCTACAGGAAGGTAAATGGTGGTTTCTAACCTCTTCTCTCTGGTGGTGGATAGAATGATGAAGACCTCTAGGATACAGCCGCCTACAGGAAGGTAAATGGTGGTTTCTAACCTCTTCTCTCTGTTGGTGGATAGAATGATGAAGACCTATAGACTGTGTTTCCACTGCAGAGGTCTGTCAGAGGCTTGACCACTTTGGCCAATCAGAACATTGATAAAACTGCTGTTTAGCCACATGGACCTTATTATCACACCAATGAGATCGAGGATCCAAATTCACCGTGTGTCTGTCTTGACTTATCATCACACCAATGAGATCGAGGATCCAAATTCACCGTGTGTCTGTCTTGACTTATCATCACACCAATGAGATCGAGGATCCAAATTCACCGTGTGTCTTGATGTTCATAATACCCTCAACAATATTTGACCAGTTGGTTACGGTGACAATTCTGCCGAGGACACCCAACCCAGAGTGGCCACAGCAAAGCCCAGGGAGCCTGATCCTCTCTGGAAGTTGCTGTAGCCCTGCTTGGGATATTTAGCCAACACTGGCTATTGGTAGAGACGCAGGTAATAATGTGTTTAGGTTCTAGTTTATTGAGATGCGTGAATACGCCACACCAATAGATTGTCTGTTTTAAAACTAATTTCCTTCAGTTCTACTTAGTAATGATGTATATTCATTACTTGGTCAATTAATTTGATAGCATGTATAATCTATGCAAATAAATTATATGAATTGATAGTTCACATCTGTTTTCTTTTATTCTGTAACAGGGTATATTGTAACAATGTATTCAAGTGAATCAAATTAGTCTATTTACGCTATAGATACACAATACAATGAAATGCCTACTGGCAACTAAAGCGCTCCTCGCAAACAGTGCAATGATATGAAGCTGTATTTTATTTATCTGTTATTTTACCAGGTAAGTTGACTGAGAACACATTCTCATTTGCAGCAACGACCTGGGGAATAGTTACAGGGGAGAGGAGGGGGATGAATGAACCAATTGTAAACGGGGGATCATTAGGTGACCGTAATGGTTTGAGGGCCAGATTAGGAATTTAGCCAGGACACCAGGGTTAACACCCCTACTCTTACGATAAGTGCCATGGGATCTTTAATGACCTCAGAGAGTCAGGACACCCGTTTAATGTCCCATCCGAAAGACGGCACCCTACACAGGGCAGTGTCCCCAATCACTGCTCTGGGGCATTGGGATATTGTTTTAGACCAGAGGAACTGGCCCTCCAACACCACTTCCAGCAGCATCGGTCTCCCATTCAGGAACTGACCGGACTAACCCTGCTTAGCTTCGAAGCAAGCCAGCAGTGGTATGCAGGGTGGTATGCTGCTGGCCATATGTATTTGTTTTTCCATTAGGCTGTAGCCTACTAATAGCTATACCATGTAGGCCTATTAGATTATATTGCAAATTATTGTTTGTTCCTGAATTGGCCGAATGGCTGAGCTATCCTTCAGCTATTCTGTCAGCTATCATTCAGCTATATTTCAGCTATCCTTCAGCTATCATTCAGCTATCATTCAGCTATTCTGTCAGTTATCATTCAGCTATTCTGTCAGCTATCATTCAGCTATCCTTCAGCTATCATTCAGCTACCCTTCAGCTATCATTCAGCCATCCGTCAGCTATCCTTCAGCTATCATTCAGCTATCATTCAGCTATTCTGTCAGTTATCATTCAGCTATTCTGTCAGCTATCCTTCAGCTATCATTCAGCCATCCTTCAGCTATCCTTCAGCTACCCTTTAGCCATCCTTCAGCCATTCTTCAGCCATCCTTCAGCTATCCTTCAGTCATCCTTCAGCCATCCTTCAGCTATCCTTCAGTCATCCTTCAGCCATCCTTCAGTCATCCTTCAGCTATCCTTCAGCCATCCTTCAGCTACCCTTTAGCCATCCTTCAGCTATCCTTTAGCCATCCTTCAGCTATCCTTCAGTCATCCTTCAGCCATCATTCAGCCACCCTTCAGTCATCCTTCAGCTATCCTTCAGCCATCCTTCAGCTACCCTTCAGCCATCCTTCAGCTATCCTTCAGCCATCCTTCAGCTATCCTTCAGCCATCCTTCAGTCATCCTTCAGCCATCCTTCAGCTATCCTTCAGCCACCCTTCAGCCATCCTTCAGCTACCCTTTAGCCATCCTTCAACTATCCTTCAGCTATCCTTCAGCTATCCTTCAGCCATCCTTCATCTATCCTTCAGCCATCCTTCAGCCATCCTTCAGCCATCCTTCAGCACCACAAGTTGGTTCAACATCATTGAGCCGTTCTGTCCTTTCAGAACCAGGAAGGGCGCTCCAATCCTTTAAAATAACCCTCATCGAGATCTGTTGCCTTCACCTATAATAGTCCTACTCATCATTTATTAATACAAATAGAAGATGATCACTTCTCATTATCACGTTTAGTCAAGTTAGTTCAAAGCTGAATCAATGTCTCGCAAAATCACACAATGATTAATGAGTAGCCTATTCGGTCGGAGCCGGCCGTGGGGCGATGCACAATTGGCTTAGCGTCGTCCGAGTTAGGGAGGGTTTGGTCGGTAGGGATATCCTTGTCTCATCGCGCACCAGCGACTCCTGTGGCGGGCCGGGCGCTGTGCACGCTAACCAAGGTAGCCAGGTGCACGGTGTTTCCTCCGACTGGTGGACTGACTAAACAGAGAACATCCCTGGTCATCCCTACTGCCTCTGATCTGGAGGACTCACTAAACAGAGAACATCCCTGGTCATCCCTACTGCCTCTGATCTGGAGGACTCACTAAACAGAGAACATCCCTGGGTCATCCCTACTGCCTCTGATCTGGAGGACTCACTAAACAG
>NW_027011999.1:0-21254 GCF_036934945.1 Oncorhynchus masou masou
AGTTCATGATCATGTCTTACTCAGTTTAGGATCATGGCGTAGTCAGTTTAGGATCATGTTGTACTCAGTTTAGGATCATGGCGTACTCAGTTTAGGATCATGGCGTAGACGGTTTAGGATCATGTCGAAATCAGTTTAGGATCATGTCGTAGTCGGTTTAGGATAGTGTCGTACTCAGTTTAGGATCATTTCGTAATCAGTTTATGATCATGTCGTACTCAGTTTAGGATCTTGGCGTAGTCAGTTTAGGATCATGTTGTACTCAGTTTAGGATCATGGCGTAGTCTGTTTAGGATCATGGCGCAGTCGGTTTAGGATCATGTCGTATTCAGTTTAGGATCATGTCGTAGTCGGTTTAGGATCATGTTGTAGTCTGTTTAGGATCATGGCGTAGTTGGTTTAGGATCATGTCGTAATCAGTTTAGGATCATGGCGTACTCAGTTTAGGATCATGTCGTAGTCGGTTTAGGATCATGTAGAAGTAGTCCAGTTTAGGATTATGTTGTACTCAGTTTAGGATTATGTTGTAGTCTGTTTAGGATCATGTCGTACTCAATTTAGGATCATGTCGTAGTCGGTTTAGGATCATGGCGTACTCAGTTTAGGATCATGTCGTAGTCAGTTTAGGATTATGTTGTAGTCTGTTTAGGATCATGTCGTACTCAATTTAGGATCATGTCGTAGTCGGTTTAGGATCATGTCTTACTCAGTTTAGGATCATGGCGTAGTCAGTTTAGGATCATGTTGTACTAAGTTTAGGATCATGGCGTACTCAGTTTAGGATCATGGCGTAGTCGGTTTAGGATCATGTCGAAATCAGTTTAGGATCATGTCGTAGTCGGTTTAGGATAGTGTCGTATTCAGTTTAGGATCATTTCGTAATCAAGTTTATGATCATGTCGTACTCAAATTAGGATCTTGGCGTAGTCAGTTTAGGATCATGTTGTACTCAGTTTAGGATCATGGCGTACTCAGTTTTGGATCATGGCGTAGTCTGTTTAGGATCATGGCGCAGTTGGTTTAGGATCATGTCGTAATCAGTTTAGGATCATGTCGTAGTCGGTTTAGGATCATGTCGTAGTCAGTTTAGGATTATGTTGTACTCAGTTTAGGATTATGTTGTAGTCTGTTTAGGATTATGTTGTAGTCTGTTTAGGATTATGTTGTAGTCTGTTTAGGATCATGTCGTACTCAATTTAGGATCATGTCGTACTCAGTTTAGGATCATGTTGTAGTCAGTTTAGGATCATGGCGTAGTCTGTTAAGGATCATGTCATAGTCGGTTTAGGATCATGTCGTAATCAGTTTATGATCATGTCGTACACAGTTTAGGATCTTGTCGTTGTCAGTTTAGGATCATGTTGTACTCAGTTTAGGATCATATTGTACTCAGTTTAGGATCATGTTGTACTCAGTTTAGGATCATGGCGTACTCAGTTTAGGATCATGGCATGGTCTGTGTAGTCTGTTTAGGATCATGTAAAGTAGTCAGTTTAGGATCATGTTGTACTCAGTTTAGGATCATGTCATACTCAGTTTAGGATCATGTTGTAGCACTCAGTTTAGGATCATGGCGTACTCAGTTTAGGATCATGGCATAGTCGGTTTTAGGATCATGTCGTAATCAGTTTAGGATCATGTCGTAGTCGGTTTAGGATCATGTCGAAGTCAGTTTAGGATTATGTTGTACTCAGTTTAGGATTATGTTGTAGTCTGTTTAGGATTATGTTGTAGTCTGTTTAGGATCATGTCGTAATCAATTTAGGATCATGTCGTAGTCGGTTTTACGATCATGTCGTACTCAGTTTAGGATCATGTTGTAGTCAGTTTAGGATCATGGCGTAGTCTGTTAAGGATCATGTCATAGTCGGTTTAGGATCATGTCGTAATCAGTTTATGATCATGTCGGTACACAGTTTAGGATCTTGTCGTTGTCAGTTTAGGATCATGTTGTACTCAGTTTAGGATCATGTTGTACTCAGTTTAGGATCATGTTGTAGTCTGTTTAGGATCATGTCATACTCGATTTAGGATTATGTCGTATTCGGTTTAGGATCATGTCGTACTCAGTTTAGGATCATGTTGTAGTCAGTTTAGGATCATGGCATAGTCTGTTTAGGATCATGTCATAGTCGGTTTAGGATCATGTCGTAATCAGTTTATGATCATGTCGTACTCAGTTTAGGATCTTGGCGTTGTCAGTTTAGGATCATGTTGTACTCAGTTTAGGATCATATTGTACTCAGTTTAGGATCATGTTGTACTCAGTTTAGGATCATGGCGTACTCAGTTTAGGATCATGTCATACTCAGTTTAGGATCATGTTGTACTCAGTTTAGGATCATGGCGTACTCAGTTTAGGATCATGGCGTAGTCGGTTTAGGATCATGTCATAATCAGTTTAGGATCATGTCGTAGTCGGTTTAGGATCTTGGCGATGTCAGTTTAGGATCATGTTGTACTCAGTTTAGGATCATGTTGTAGTCTGTTTAGGATCATGTCATACTCGATTTAGGATCATGTTGTCGTCAGTTTAGGATCATGTTGTACTCAGCTTAGTATCATGGAGTACTCAGTTTAGGATCATGGCGTAGTCTGTTTAGGATCATGTCGTAGTCGGTTTAGGATCATGTCGTACTCAGTTTAGGATCATGTCGTAGACTGTTTAGGATCTTGGCGTTGTCAGTTTAGGATCATGTTGTACTCAGTTTAGGATCATGTTGTACTCAGTTTAGGACCATGTTGTAGTCAGTTTAGGATCATGTCGTAATCAGTTTATGATCATGTCGTACTCAGTTTAGGATCTTGGCGTAGTCAGTTTAGGATCATGTTGTACTCATTTTAGGATGATGTGGTCGTCAGTTCATGATCATGTCGTACTCAGTTTAGGATCATGGCGTAGTCAGTTTAGGATCATGTTGTACTCTGTCACGTAGAGTAGGCCAGAAGGATAAACTGGATAACCTAACCTCTATCAAAATAAAAAGATGGCGGAACCGCAAAAGTTCTTCTGTGCAAAGGTGTTTATTTACAAGTGATTCCGGAACAAAAAAACAACAGTACTGCCATCAACGTCTACCTTATGGGACAGCTTAAAAAACAATGCTGCCCCATCCACAGCTCAATCCAAACTGCCTCTTCATGACTGAAAGAGAGGCTCCTTTTGTAGGGCTAGCCCCTCCCCTCAGAACAATTAACCCTAATTAATTAATCAATTAACAATACAAACCTACATTTTCCATGAACTAAACATACTAAAGGATATACATTTCAACACGGTTTTAAACAATATCACAACATAACATTTACAACATTACATCACTACTGACAATATCTTTCAATATGCCCATATGCATTAATGAGCCATTTGGGACAGGCACTATAAAGCCAACCCAATTCCCTTAGCTCGGTCCTTTTCCAGCATACCCGGAAGCACAGAGATGGAGAGAGAGGAACAGAACAAACAAACAATGCGCTCATCCACAACATTGATAAGTATAATAATTATTGTATCTCTCAAATATGAACATTGACAAGTGTGAAATGCATGCACCAAGACAGAAGTTAATTTGTGTGTAATCCACATTGTTAACTTATCTTATAATGGTGCAGGGAGGAGTGATGAATATGTGTGTGCGTTAAAGACCCAAATGCTGCCCGCGGCCAGTGACGGACTTCTACGTCACATACTCAGTTTAGGATCATGGCGTACTCAGTTTTGGATCATGGCGTAGTCTGTTTAGGATCATGTCGTAGTCGGTTTAGGATCATGTCGTACTCATTTTAGGATCATGTCGTAGACGGTTTAGGATAATGTTTTACTCAGTTTAGGATCATGGCGTTGTCAGTTTAGGATCATGTTGTACTCAGTTTAGGATCATGTTGTACTCAGTTTAGAACCATGTTGTAGTCAGTTTAGGATCATGTTGTAGTCTGTTTAGGATCATGTCGTAGTTGGTTTAGGATCATGTCGTAATCAGTTTATGATCATGTCGTACTCAGTTTAGGATCTTGGCGATGTCAGTTTAGGATCATGTTGTACTCAGTTTAGGATCATGTTGTAGTCTGTTTAGGATCATGTCATACTCGATTTAGGATCATGTTGTCGTCAGTTTAGGATCATGTGTACTCAGTTTAGTATCATGGAGTACTCAGTTTAGGATCATGGCGTAGTCTGTTTAGGATCATGTCGTAGTCGGTTTAGGATCATGTCGTACTCAGTTTAGGATCATGTCGTAGACTGTTTAGGATCTTGGGTTGTCAGTTTAGGATCATGTTGTACTCAGTTTAGGATCATGTTGTAGTCTGTTTAGGATCATGTCATACTCGATTTAGGATCATGTTGTCGTCAGTTTAGGATCATGTTGTACTCAGTTTAGTATCATGGAGTACTCAGTTTAGGATCATGGCATGGTCTGTTTAGGATCACGTCGTAGTTGGTTTAGGATCATGTTGTACTCAGTTTAGGATCATGTTGTAGTCAGTTTAGGATCATGTTGTAGTATGTTTAGGATCATGTCATACTCGATTTAGGATCATGTCGTAGTCGGTTTAGGATCATGTAGTACTCAGTTTAGGATCATGTTGTAGTCAGTTTAGGATCATGGCATAGTCTGTTTAGGATCATGTTGTAGTCGTTTTAGGATCATGTTGTTGTCAGTTCATGATCATGTCTTACTCAGTTTAGGATCATGGCTTAGTCAGTTTAGGATCATGTTGTCGTCAGTTTAGTATCTTGGCATGGTCTGTGTAGTCTGTTTAGGATCATGTCGTAGTCAGTTTAGGATCATGTTGTACTCAGTTCATGATCATGTCTTACTCAGTTTAGGATCATGTTGTAGTCAGTTTAGGATCATGTTGTAGTATGTTTAGGATCATGTCATACTCGATTTAGGATCATGTCGTAGTCGGTTTAGGATCATGTAGTACTCAGTTTAGGATCATGTTGTAGTCAGTTTAGGATCATTGCATACTCAGTTTAGGATCATGTTGTACTCAGTTTAGGATCATGTTGTTGTCAGTTCATGATCATGTCTTACTCAGTTTAGGATCATGGCGTAGTCAGTTTAGGATCATGTTGTACTCAGTTTAGGATCATGGCGTACTCAGTTTAGGATCATGGCGTAGACGGTTTAGGATCATGTCGAAATCAGTTTAGGATCATGTCGTAGTGGTTTAGGATAGTGTCGTACTCAGTTTAGGATCATGTCGTAGTCGGTTTAGGATCATGTTGTAGTCTGTTTAGGATCATGGCGTAGTTGGTTTAGGATCATGTCGTAATCAGTTTAGGATCATGGCGTACTCAGTTTAGGATCATGTCGTAGTCGGTTTAGGATCATGTCGTAGTCAGTTTAGGATTATGTTGTACTCAGTTTAGGATTATGTTGTAGTCTGTTTAGGATCATGTCGTACTCAATTTAGGATCATGTCGTAGTCGGTTTAGGATCATGGCGTACTCAGTTTAGGATCATGTCGTAGTCAGTTTAGGATTATGTTGTAGTCTGTTTAGGATCATGTCGTACTCAATTTAGGATCATGTCGTAGTCGGTTTAGGATCATGTCTTACTCAGTTTAGGATCATGGCGTAGTCAGTTTAGGATCATGTTGTACTCAGTTTAGGATCATGTTGTACTCAGTTTAGGACCATGTTGTAGTCAGTTTAGGATCATGTCGTAATCAGTTTATGATCATGTCGTACTCAGTTTAGGATCTTGGCGTAGTCAGTTTAGGATCATGTTGTACTCATTTTAGGATGATGTGGTCGTCAGTTCATGATCATGTCGTACTCAGTTTAGGATCATGGCGTAGTCAGTTTAGGATCATGTTGTACTCTGTCACGTAGAGTAGGCCAGAAGGATAAACTGGATAACCTAACCTCTATCAAAATAAAAAAGATGGCGGAACCGCAAAAGTTCTTCTGTGCAAAGGTGTTTATTTACAAGTGATTCCGGAACAAAAACAACAGTACTGCCATCAACGTCTACCTTATGGGACAGCTTAAAAACAATGCTGCCCCATCCACAGCTCAATCCAAACTGCCTCTTCATGACTGAAAGAGAGGCTCCTTTGTAGGGCTAGCCCCTCCCTCAGAACAATTAACCCTAATTAATTAATCAATTAACAATACAAACCTACATTTTCCATGAACTAAACATACTAAAGGATATACATTTCAACACGGTTTTAAACAATATCACAACATAACATTTACAACATTACATCACTACTGACAATATCTTTCAATATGCCCATATGCATTAATGAGCCATTTGGACAGGCACTATAAAGCCAACCCAATTCCCTTAGCTCGGGTCCTTTTCCAGCATACCCGGAAGCTACAGAGATGGAGAGAGAGGAACAGAACAAACAAACAATGCGCTCATCCACAACATTGATAAGTATAATAATTATTGTATCTCTCAAATATGAACATTGACAAGTGTGAAATGCATGCACCAAGACAGAAGTTAATTTGTGTGTCGACCCACATTGTTAACTTATCTTATAATGGTGCAGGGAGGAGTGATGAATATGTGTGTGCGTTAAAGACCCAAATGCTGCCCGCGGCCAGTGACGGACTTCTACGTCACATACTCAGTTTAGGATCATGGCGTACTCAGTTTTGGATCATGGCGTAGTCTGTTTAGGATCATGTCGTAGTCGGTTTAGGATCATGTCGTACTCATTTTAGGATCATGTCGTAGACGGTTTAGGATAATGTTTTACTCAGTTTAGGATCATGGCGTTGTCAGTTTAGGATCATGTTGTACTCAGTTTAGGATCATGTTGTACTCAGTTTAGAACCATGTTGTAGTCAGTTTAGGATCATGTTGTAGTCTGTTTAGGATCATGTCGTAGTTGGTTTAGGATCATGTCGTAATCAGTTTATGATCATGTCGTACTCAGTTTAGGATCTTGGCGATGTCAGTTTAGGATCATGTTGTACTCAGTTTAGGATCATGTTGTAGTCTGTTTAGGATCATGTCATACTCGATTTAGGATCATGTTGTCGTCAGTTTAGGATCATGTTGTACTCAGTTTAGTATCATGGAGTACTCAGTTTAGGATCATGGCGTAGTCTGTTTAGGATCATGTCGTAGTCGGTTTAGGATCATGTCGTACTCAGTTTAGGATCATGTCGTAGACTGTTTAGGATCTTGGCGTTGTCAGTTTAGGATCATGTTGTACTCAGTTTAGGATCATGTTGTAGTCTGTTTAGGATCATGTCATACTCGATTTAGGATCATGTTGTCGTCAGTTTAGGATCATGTTGTACTCAGTTTAGTATCATGGAGTACTCAGTTTAGGATCATGGCATGGTCTGTTTAGGATCACGTCGTAGTTGGTTTAGGATCATGTCGTACTCAGTTTAGGATCATGTTGTAGTCAGTTTAGGATCATGTTGTAGTATGTTTAGGATCATGTCATACTCGATTTAGGATCATGTCGTAGTCGGTTTAGGATCATGTAGTACTCAGTTTAGGATCATGTTGTAGTCAGTTTAGGATCATGGCATAGTCTGTTTAGGATCATGTTGTAGTCGTTTTAGGATCATGTTGTTGTCAGTTCATGATCATGTCTTACTCAGTTTAGGATCATGGCTTAGTCAGTTTAGGATCATGTTGTCGTCCAGTTTAGTATCTTGGCATGGTCTGTGTAGTCTGTTTAGGATCATGTCGTAGTCAGTTTAGGATCATGTTGTACTCAGTTCATGATCATGTCTTACTCAGTTTAGGATCATGTTGTAGTCAGTTTAGGATCATGTTGTAGTATGTTTAGGATCATGTCATACTCGATTTAGGATCATGTCGTAGTCGGTTTAGGATCATGTAGTACTCAGTTTAGGATCATGTTGTAGTCAGTTTAGGATCATTGCATACTCAGTTTAGGATCATGTTGTACTCAGTTTAGGATCATGTTGTTGTCAGTTCATGATCATGTCTTACTCAGTTTAGGATCATGGCGTAGTCAGTTTAGGATCATGTTGTACTCAGTTTAGGATCATGGCGTACTCAGTTTAGGATCATGGCGTAGACGGTTTAGGATCATGTCGAAATCAGTTTAGGATCATGTCGTAGTCGGTTTAGGATAGTGTCGTACTCAGTTTAGGATCATGTCGTAGTCGGTTTAGGATCATGTTGTAGTCTGTTTAGGATCATGGCGTAGTTGGTTTAGGATCATGTCGTAATCAGTTTAGGATCATGGCGTACTCAGTTTAGGATCATGTCGTAGTCGGTTTAGGATCATGTCGTAGTCAGTTTAGGATTATGTTGTACTCAGTTTAGGATTATGTTGTAGTCTGTTTAGGATCATGTCGTACTCAATTTAGGATCATGTCGTAGTCGGTTTAGGATCATGGCGTACTCAGTTTAGGATCATGTCGTAGTCAGTTTAGGATTATGTTGTAGTCTGTTTAGGATCATGTCGTACTCAATTTAGGATCATGTCGTAGTCGGTTTAGGATCATGTCTTACTCAGTTTAGGATCATGGCGTAGTCAGTTTAGGATCATGTTGTACTCAGTTTAGGATCATGGCGTACTCAGTTTAGGATCATGGCGTAGTCGGTTTAGGATCATGTCGAAATCAGTTTAGGATCATGTCGTAGTCGGTTTAGGATAGTGTCGTATTCAGTTTAGGATCATTTCGTAATCAGTTTATGATCATGTCGTACTCAATTTAGGATCTTGGCGTAGTCAGTTTAGGATCATGTTGTACTCAGTTTAGGATCATGGCGTACTCAGTTTTGGATCATGGCGTAGTCTGTTTAGGATCATGGCGCAGTTGGTTTAGGATCATGTCGTAATCAGTTTAGGATCATGTCGTAGTCGGTTTAGGATCATGTCGTAGTCAGTTTAGGATTATGTTGTACTCAGTTTAGGATTATGTTGTAGTCTGTTTAGGATTATGTTGTAGTCTGTTTAGGATTATGTTGTAGTCTGTTTAGGATCATGTCGTACTCAATTTAGGATCATGTCGTACTCAGTTTAGGATCATGTTGTAGTCAGTTTAGGATCATGGCGTAGTCTGTT
This sequence comes from Oncorhynchus masou masou, assembly GCF_036934945.1. Classification (NCBI taxonomy): domain Eukaryota; kingdom Metazoa; phylum Chordata; class Actinopteri; order Salmoniformes; family Salmonidae; genus Oncorhynchus; species Oncorhynchus masou. Next base: position 9,031 of record NW_027011999.1, read on the forward strand.
AAGGATCATGTCATAGTCGGTTTAGGATCATGTCGTAATCAGTTTATGATCATGTCGTACACAGTTTAGGATCTTGTCGTTGTCAGTTTAGGATCATGTTGTACTCAGTTTAGGATCATATTGTACTCAGTTTAGGATCATGTTGTACTCAGTTTAGGATCATGGCGTACTCAGTTTAGGATCATGGCATGGTCTGTGTAGTCTGTTTAGGATCATGTCGTAGTCAGTTTAGGATCATGTTGTACTCAGTTTAGGATCATGTCATACTCAGTTTAGGATCATGTTGTACTCAGTTTAGGATCATGGCGTACTCAGTTTAGGATCATGGCATAGTCGGTTTAGGATCATGTCGTAATCAGTTTAGGATCATGTCGTAGTCGGTTTAGGATCATGTCGAAGTCAGTTTAGGATTATGTTGTACTCATTTTAGGATTATGTTGTAGTCTGTTTAGGATTATGTTGTAGTCTGTTTAGGATCATGTCGTAATCAATTTAGGATCATGTCGTAGTCGGTTTACGATCATGTCGTACTCAGTTTAGGATCATGTTGTAGTCAGTTTAGGATCATGGCGTAGTCTGTTAAGGATCATGTCATAGTCGGTTTAGGATCATGTCGTAATCAGTTTATGATCATGTCGTACACAGTTTAGGATCTTGTCGTTGTCAGTTTAGGATCATGTTGTACTCAGTTTAGGATCATGTTGTACTCAGTTTAGGATCATGTTGTAGTCTGTTTAGGATCATGTCATACTCGATTTAGGATTATGTCGTATTCGGTTTAGGATCATGTCGTACTCAGTTTAGGATCATGTTGTAGTTAGTTTAGGATCATGGCATAGTCTGTTTAGGATCATGTCATAGTCGGTTTAGGATCATGTCGTAATCAGTTTATGATCATGTCGTACTCAGTTTAGGATCTTGGCGTTGTCAGTTTAGGATCATGTTGTACTCAGTTTAGGATCATATTGTACTCAGTTTAGGATCATGTTGTACTCAGTTTAGGATCATGGCGTACTCAGTTTAGGATCATGGCATGGTCTGTGTAGTCTGTTTAGGATCATGTTGTCAGTTTAGGATCATGTTGTACTCAGTTTAGGATCATGTCATACTCAGTTTAGGATCATGTTGTACTCAGTTTAGGATCATGGGCTCAGTTTAGGATCATGGCGTAGTCGGTTTAGGATCATGTCATAATCAGTTTAGGATCATGTCGTAGTCGGTTTAGGATCTTGGCGATGTCAGTTTAGGATCATGTTGTACTCAGTTTAGGATCATGTTGTAGTCTGTTTAGGATCTTGGCGATGTCAGTTTAGGATTATGTTGTACTCAGTTTAGGATTATGTTGTAGTCTGTTTAGGATCATGTCGTACTCAATTTAGGATCATGTCGTAGTCGGTTTAGGATCATGGCGTACTCAGTTTAGGATCATGGATCAGTTTAGGATTATGTTGTAGTCTGTTTAGGATCATGTACTCAATTTAGGATCATGTCAGTTTAGGATCATGTCTTACTCAGTTTAGGATCATGGCGTAGTCAGTTTAGGATCATGTTGTATCAGTTTAGGATTGGCGTACTCAGTTTAGGATCATGGCGTAGTCGGTTTAGGATCATGTCGAAATCAGTTTAGGATCATGTCGTAGTCGGTTTAGGATAGTGTCTCAGTTTAGGATCATTTGTAATCAGTTTATGATCATGTCGTTCAATTTAGGATCTTGGCGTAGTCAGTTTAGGATCATGTTGTACTCAGTTTAGGATCATGGCGTTCAGTTTTGGATCATGGCGTAGTCTGTTTAGGATCATGGCGCAGTTGGTTTAGGATCATGTCGTAATCAGTTTAGGATCATGTCGTAGTCGGTTTAGGATCATGTCGTAGTCAGTTTAGGATTATGTTGTACTCAGTTTAGGATTATGTTGTAGTCTGTTTAGGATTAGTTGTATTCTGTTTAGGATTATGTTTGTCTGTTTAGGATCATGTGTACTCAATTTAGGATCATGTCGTACTCAGTTTAGGATCATGTTGTAGTCAGTTTAGGATCATGGCGTAGTCTGTTAAGGATCATGTCATAGTCGGTTTAGGATCATGTTTCAGTTTATGATCATGTCGCACACAGTTTAGGATCTTGTCGTTGTCAGTTTAGGATCATGTTGTACTCAGTTTAGGATCATATTGTACTCAGTTTAGGATCATGTTGTACTCAGTTTAGGATCATGTCATACTCAGTTTAGGATCATGGCATGGTCTGTGTAGTCTGTTTAGGATCATGTCGTAGTCAGTTTAGGATCATGTTGTACTCAGTTTAGGATCATGTCATACTCAGTTTAGGATCATGTTGTACTCAGTTTAGGATCATGGCGTACTCAGTTTAGGATCATGGCATAGTCGGTTTAGGATCATGTCGTAATCAGTTTAGGATCATGTCGTAGTCGGTTTAGGATCATGTCGAAGTCAGTTTAGGATTATGTTGTACTCAGTTTAGGATTATGTTGTAGTCTGTTTAGGATTATGTTGTAGTCTGTTTAGGATCATGTCGTAATCAATTTAGGATCATGTCGAAGTCGGTTTACGATCATGTCGTACTCAGTTTAGGATCATGTTGTAGTCAGTTTAGGATCATGGCGTAGTCTGTTAAGGATCATGTCATAGTCGGTTTAGGATCATGTCGTAATCAGTTTATGATCATGTCGTACACAGTTTAGGATCTTGTCGTTGTCAGTTTAGGATCATGTTGTACTCAGTTTAGGATCATGTTGTACCTCAGTTTAGGATCATGTTGTAGTCTGTTTAGGATCATGTCATACTCGATTTAGGATTATGTCGTATTCGGTTTAGGATCATGTCGTATCTCAGTTTAGGATCATGTTGTAGTTAGTTTAGGATCATGGCATAGTCTGTTTAGGATCATGTCATAGTCGGTTTAGGATCATGTCGTAATCAGTTTATGATCATGTCGTACTCAGTTTAGGATCTTGGCGTTGTCAGTTTAGGATCATGTTGTACTCAGTTTAGGATCATATTGTACTCAGTTTAGGATCATGTTGTACTCAGTTTAGGATCATGGCGTACTCAGTTTAGGATCATTGCATGGTCTGTGTAGTCTGTTTAGGATCATGTCGTAGTCAGTTTAGGATCATGTTGTACTCAGTTTAGGATCATGTCATACTCAGTTTAGGATCATGTTGTACTCAGTTTAGGATCATGGCGTACTCAGTTTAGGATCATGGCGTAGTCGGTTTAGGATCATGTCATAATCAGTTTAGGATCATGTCGTAGTCGGTTTAGGATCTTGGCGATGTCAGTTTAGGATCATGTTGTACTCAGTTTAGGATCATGTTGTAGTCTGTTTAGGATCATGTCATACTCGATTTAGGATCATGTTGTCGTCAGTTTAGGATCATGTTGTACTCAGTTTAGTATCATGGAGTACTCAGTTTAGGATCATGGCGTAGTCTGTTTAGGATCATGTCGTAGTCGGTTTAGGATCATGTCGTACTCAGTTTAGGATCATGTCGTAGACTGTTTAGGATCGTGGCGTTGTCAGTTTAGGATCACGTTGTACTCAGTTTAGGATCATGTTGTACTCAGTTTAGGACCATGTTGTAGTCAGTTTAGGATCATGTCGTAATCAGTTTATGATCATGTCGTACTCAGTTTAGGATCTTGGCGTAGTCAGTTTAGGATCATGTTGTACTCATTTTAGGATGATGTGGTCGTCAGTTCATGATCATGTCGTACTCAGTTTAGGATCATGGCGTAGTCAGTTTAGGATCATGTTGTACTCTGTCACGTAGAGTAGGCCAGAAGGCTAAACTGGATAACCTAACCTCTATCAAAATAAAAAGATGGCGGAACCGCAAAAGTTCTTCTGTGCAAAGGTGTTTATTTACAAGTGATTCCGGAACAAAAAACAACAGTACTGCCATCAACGTCTACCTTATGGGACAGCTTAAAAAACAATGCTGCCCCATCCACAGCTCAATCCAAACTGCCTCTTCATGACTGAAAGAGAGGCTCCTTTTGTGGGCTAGCCCCTCCCCTCAGAACAATTAACCCACTAATTAATTAATCAATTAACAATACAAACCTACATTTTCCATGAACTAAACATACTAAAAGGATATACATTTCAACATCGCAGTTTTAAACAATATCACAACATGGGCATTGCAACATTACATCACTACTGACAATATCTTTCAATATGCCCATATGCATTAATGAGCCATTTGGGACAGGCACTATAAAGCCAACCCAATTCCCTTAGCTCGGGTCCTTTTCCAGCATACCAGATACAGAGATGGAGAGAGAGGAACAAGAACAAACAAACAATGCGCTCATCCACAACATTGATAAGTATAATAATTATTGTATCTCTCAAATATGAACATTGACAAGTGTGAAATGCATGCACCAAGACAGAGAGTTAATTTGTGTGTCAGACCCACATTGTTAACTTATCTTATAATGGTGCAGGGAGGAGTGATGAATATGTGTGTGCGTAAAGACCCAAATGCTGCCCGCGCCAGTGAGACTTCCACGTCACATACTCAGTTTAGGATCATGGCGTACTCAGTTTTGGATCATGGCGTAGTCTGTTTAGGATCATGTCGTAGTCGGTTTAGGATCATGTCGTACTCATTTTAGGATCATCGTAGACGGTTTAGGATAATGTTTTACTCAGTTTAGGATCATGGCGTTGTCAGTTTAGGATCATGTTGTACTCAGTTTAGGATCATGTTGTACTCAGTTTAGAACCATGTTGTAGTCAGTTTAGGATCATGTTGTAGTCTGTTTAGGATCATGTCGTAGTTGGTTTAGGATCATGTCGTAATCAGTTTATGATCATGTCGTACTCAGTTTAGGATCTTGGCGTAGTCAGTTTAGGATCATGGCATAGTCTGTTTAGGATCATGTCATAGTCGGTTTAGGATCATGTCGTAATCAGTTTATGATCATGTCGTACTCAGTTTAGGATCTTGGCGTTGTCAGTTTAGGATCATGTTGTACTCAGTTTAGGATCTCATTAACACTCAGTTTAGGATCATGTTGTACTCAGTTTAGGATCATGGCGTACTCAGTTTAGGATCATGGCATGGTCTGTGTAGTCCTGTTTAGGATCATGTCGTAGTCAGTTTAGGATCATGTTGTACCTAGTTTAGGATCATGTCATACTCAGTTTAGGATCATGTTGTACTCAGTTTAGGATCATGGCGTACTCAGTTTAGGATCATGGCGTAGTCGGTTTAGGATCATGTCATAATCAGTTTAGGATCATGTCGTAGTCGGTTTAGGATCTTGGCGATGTCAGTTTAGGATCATGTTGTACTCAGTTTAGGATCATGTTGTAGTCTGTTTAGGATCATGTCATACTCGATTTAGGATCATGTTGTTGGAAGGTTTAGGATCATGTTGTACTCAGTTTAGTATCATGGAGTATCAGTTTAGGATCATATGTAGTCTGTTTAGGATCATGTCGTAGTCGGTTTAGGATCATGTCGTACTCAGTTTAGGATCATGTCGTAGACTGTTTAGGATCATGGCGTTGTCAGTTTAGGATCATGTTGTACTCAGTTTAGGATCATGTTGTAGTCAGTTTAGGATCATGTTGTAGTCGGTTTAGGATCATGTCGTAATCAGTTTATGATCATGTCGTACTCAGTTTAGGATCTTGGCGTAGTCAGTTTAGGATCATGTTGTACTCATTTTAGGATGATGTGGTCGTCAGTTCATGATCATGTCATACTCAGTTTAGGATCATGGCGTAGTCAGTTTAGGATCATGTTGTACTCTGTCGTTGAGTAGATCATGAAGGCTAAACTGGATAACCTAAGCTCTATCAAGATAAAGATGGCGCTGCAGTCTGCTTAAAGGATTCATTTACTAGTGATTCAGGATATGTAGTAATACAGTATGTCGATCACGTCAGTATACAGCTTAGGATCACTGCCATCAGACAGTTTAACCATATTGTACTCTTCAATGACGAATGCTAGCTCCTATCTGTCAGCTCAGTTAGGACCATCGCTTCAGCTGAACAGTTGACTCCAGTTTAGGATCATGGCGTACTCACGTTTTGGAACATGGCGCTAGTCTGTTTAGGGATACATGTCAAGTCGGCTTTAGCGATCATCGTCGTACTAACATTTATAGGATCATGTCGTACGACGGTTTAGGACAATGTCTTACTCAGTTTGCGATCATGGCGTCATGTCAGTTTAGGATCATGTTGTACTCAGTTTAGGATCATGTTGTACTCAGTCTAGAACCATGTTGTAGTCAGTTTAGGATCATGTTATAGTCTGTTTAGGATCATGAATCGTAGCTCGGTTTAGGATCATGTCGCAATCAGTTTATGAGTATAATGATCATTGTATCTCTCAGTTTAGGATCATTGACAGTAGTGTGAATGCATTGCCAAGACAGGAGTTAATTTGTGTGTCGGATCATATTGTAGCTCAGCTTATGATCATGGTACTCAGTTTAGGATCATGTCGTAGCGTGCGTTTAGGACTCATAGATGCGTGGCTGCTATGTCAGTTTAGGATCATGTTGTACTCAGTTTAGGATCATGGCGTACTCAGTTTTGGATCATGGCGTAGTCTGTTTAGGATCATGTCGTAGTCGGTTTAGGATCATGTCGTACTCATTTTAGGATCATGTCGTAGACGGTTTAGGATAATGTTTTACTCAGTTTAGGATCATGGCGTTGTCAGTTTAGGATCATGTTGTACTCAGTTTAGGATCATGTTGTACTCAGTTTAGAACCATGTTGTAGTCAGTTTAGGATCATGTTGTAGTCTGTTTAGGATCATGTCGTAGTTGGTTTAGGATCATGTCGTAATCAGTTTATGATCATGTCGTACTCAGTTTAAGATCTTGGCGATAGTCAGTTTAGGATCATGTTGTACCTCCAGTTTAGGATCATGTTGTAGTCTGTTTAGGATCAGGTGTCATCAGCATGTTGTTTAGGATCATGTCGTAGTCTCTGCTTAGGATCTTGTCGTACTCGAGTTTAGGATCTTGTTCGTCGTCAGTTTAGGATCATGTTGTACTCAGTTTAGGATCATGGAGTACTCAAGTTTAGGATCATGGCGTAGTCTGTTTAGGATCATGTCGTAGTCGGTTTAGGATCATGTCGTACTCGGTTTAGGATCATGTCGTGAGTCGGTTTAGGATCATTGTACTCAGTTTAGGATCATGTTGGCGTATGTCAGTTTAGGATCATGTTGTACTCAGTTTAGGATCATGTGCGTGATCAGTTCTGATCAGGGCCATAGTCTGTTTAGGATCATGTCGTAGTCGGTTTAGGATCATGTCGTACTCAGTTTAGGATCATGGCGTAGTCAGTTTAGGGATCATGTTGTACGTCAGTTTAGGATCATGTCGTACTCAGTTTAGGATCATGTCGTAGTCTGTTTAGGATCATGTCGTAGTCGGTTTAGGATCATGTCGTATCTCAGTTTTAGGATCATGTCGTTGGACTCAGTTTAGGATCATGTTGTACTCAGTTTAGAACCATGTTGTAGTCAGTTTAGGATCATGTTGTAGTCTGTTTAGGATAATGTCGTAGTTGGTTTAGGATCATGTCGTAATCAGTTTATGATCATGTCGTACTCAGTTTAGGATCTTGGCGTAGTCAGTTTAGGATCATGTCGTACTCAGTTTAGGATCATGTTGTAGATCAGTTTAGGATCATGGCGTAGTCTGTTAAGGATCATGTCATAGTCTGTTTAGGATCATGTCGTAATCAGTTTATGATCATGTCGTACACAGTTTAGGATCTTGTCGTTGTCAGTTTAGGATCATGTTGTACTCAGTTTAGGATCATGTTGTACTCAGTTTAGGACCATGTTGTAGTCAGTTTAGGATCATGTTGTAGTCTGTTTAGGATCATGTTGTAGTCGGTTTAGGATCATGTCGTAATCAGTTTATGATCATGTCGTACTCAGTTTAGGATCTTGGCGTAGTCAGTTTAGGATCATGTTGTACTCATTTTAGGATGATGTGCGTACTCAGTTTTGGATCATGGCGTAGTCAGTTTAGGATCATGTCGTAGTCGGTTTAGGATCATGTTGTACTCAGTTTAGGATCATAGTGTACTCAGTTTAGGATCATGGCGTAGTCAGTTTAGGATCATGTTGTACTCAGTTTAGGATCATGTTGTACTCAGTTTAGGATCATGTTGTAGTCAGTTTAGGATCATGTTGTAGTCAGTTTAGGATCATGTCGTATGCTCAGTTTAGGATCATGTCGTACTCAGTTTAGGATCATGTTGTAGTCTGTTTAGGATCATGTCGTACTCGATTTAGGATCATGTTGTAGTCAGTTTAGGATCATGTTGTACTCAGTTTAGTATCATGGAGTACTCAGTTTAGGATCATGTAGTCAGTTTAGGATCATGTCGTAGTCGGTTTAGGATCATGTCGTACTCAGTTTAGGATCATGTCGTAGACTGTTTAGGATCTTGGCGTTGTCAGTTTAGGATCATGTTGTACTCAGTTTAGGATCATGGCGTACTCAGTTTTGGATCATGGCGTAGTCTGTTTAGGATCATGTCGTAGTCGGTTTAGGATCATGTCGTATACGGTTTAGGATCATGTCGTTACTCAGTTTAGGATCATGGCGTTGTCAGTTTAGGATCATGTTGTACTCAGTTTAGGATCATGTTGTAGCTCAGTTTAGGACCATGTTGTAGTCAGTTTAGGATCATGTTGTAGTCAGTTTAGGATCATGTCGTACTCAGTTTAGGATCATTGGCGTAGTCAGTTTAGGATCATGTCGTACTCAGTTTAGGATCATGTGGTACGCCAGTTTAGGATCATGTCGTACTAGTTCAGGATCATGTCGTACTCAGTTTAGGATCATGGCGTAGTCAGTTTAGGATCATGTTGTACTCTGTGTAGTAGGCCAGAAGGCTAAGATAATAACTTCATAAAATTCTTCTGTGCAAGGTGTGTTTAGGATAATGTCGTAGTGCTGGTTTTAGGATCAGTGTCGTAATCAGTTTATGATCATGTCGCATCAGTTTAGGATCTTGGCGAGGAAGCCAGTTTAGGATCATGTCGTATTCTCAGTTTAGGATCATGTTGTAGTCAGTTTAGGATCATGGCGTAGTCTGTTAAGGATCATGTCATAGTCTGTTTAGATCATGTCGTGTGTAATCAGTTTATGATCATGTCGCATACAGTTTAGGATCTTGTCGTTGTCAGTTTAGGATCATGTTGTACTCAGTTTAGGATCATGGCGTACTCAGTTTTGGACCATGTTGTAGTCAGTTTTAGATCATGTTGTAGTCTGTTTAGGATCATGTCGTACTCATTTTAGGATCATGTCGTAGACGGTTTATGATCATGTTGTACTCAGTTTAGGATCTTGGCGTAGTCAGTTTAGGATCATGTTGTACTCATTTTAGGATGATGTTACCCAGTTTAGAAACCTGTTGTAGTCAGTTTAGATCATGTCATAGTCTGTTTAGATCATGTCGTAGTCAGTTTAGGATCATGTTGTACTCAGTTTATGATCATGTCGTACTCAGTTTGGATCATGGCGTAGTCTGTTTAGGATCATGTCGTAGTCAGTTTAGATCATGTTGTACTCATTTTAGGATCATGTCAGACTCGATTTAGGATCATGTTGTCGTCAGTTTAGGATCATGTTGTACTCAGTTTAGTATCATGGAGTACTCAGTTTAGGATCATGTTAGTCTGTTTAGGATCATGTTGTAGTCAGTTTAGGATCATGTCGTAGTCAGTTTAGGATCATGTCGTAGACTGTTTTAGATCATGGCGTTGTCAGTTTAGGATCATGTTGTACTCAGTTTAGGATCATGGCGATGTCAGTTTTGGATCATGGCGTAGTCTGTTTAGGATCATGTCGTAGTCGGTTTAGGATCATGTCATACTGATTTTAGGATCATGTCGTAGACGGTTTAGGATAATGTTTTACTCAGTTTAGATCATGGCGTTGTCAGTTTAGGATCATGTTGTACTCAGTTTAGGATCATGTTGTACTCATGTTAGGAGTTTAACTAGACTGTTTAGGTAGTCAGTTTAGGATCATGTTGTAGTCTGTTTAGATCATAGTCATACTCGATTTAGGATCATGTTGTCGATCCAGTTTAGGATCATGTCAGTCTGTTTGATAATTGTACTCAGTTTTGAGTATCAGTTTGGAGTACTGAAGTTTAGGATCATGTTGCGTAGTCTGTTTAGATCATGTCGTAGTCGGTTTAGGATCATGTCGTACTGTTTAGGATCAGCGGTTTAGGATCATGTCGTTTAGATCTGTTTAGGATCTGGCGTTGTCAGTTTAGGATCATGTTGTACTCAGTTTAGGATCATGTGCGTACTCAGTTTAGGTTTACTGGATCATGGCGTTAGTCTGTTTAGGATCAGTCGTAGTCGGTTTAGGATCATGTCGCGTGTTTAGGATCTCATTTTAGGATCATGTCGTAGACGGTTTAGGATAATGTTTTACTCAGTTTAGATCATGGCGTTGTCAGTTTAGGATCATGTTGTACTCAGTTTAGGATCATGTTGTACTCAGTTTAGAACCATGTTGTAGTCAGTTTAGATCATGTTGTAGTCTGTTTAGATAATGTCGAGTTGGTTTAGGATCATGTCGAATCAGTTTATGATCATGTCGTACTCAGTTTAGATCTTGGCGTAGTCAGTTTAGGATCATGTCGTACTCAGTTTAGGATCATGTTGTAGTCAGTTTAGGATCATGGCGTAGTCTGTTAAGGATCATGTCATAGTCTGTTTAGGATCATGTCGTCAGTTTATGATCATGTTCGCATACAGTTTAGGATCTTGTTGTTGTCAGTTTAGATCATGTTGTACTCAGTTTAGGATCATGTTGTACTCAGTTTAGGACCATGTTGTAGTCAGTTTAGGATCATGTTGTAGTCTGTTTAGGATCATGTTGTAGTGTGGTTTAGGATCATGTCGTAATCAGTTTAGGATCATGTCGTACTCAGTTTAGATCTTGGATCAGTTTAGGATCATGTTGTACCTATTTTAGGGATGATGTGGTCGCCAGTCATGAACATGTCATACTCAGTTTAGATCATGGCGTAGTCAGTTTAGGATCATGTTGTACCAGTTTATGGATCATGGCGTACTCAGTTTTGGATCATGTCGTAGTCTGTTTAGGAGCATGTCGTAGTCGGTTTAGGATCATGTCGTACTCATTTTAGGATCATGTCGTAGACGGTTTAGGATAATGTTGTACTCAGTTTAGGATCATGGCGTTGTCAGTTTAGGATCATGTTGTACTCAGTTTAGGATCATGTTGTACTCAGTTTAGAACCATGTTGTAGTCAGTTTAGGATCATGTTGTAGTCTGTTTAGGATCATGTCGAAGTTGGTTTAGGATCATGTCGTAGAATTCAGTTTATGATCATGTCGCACTCAGTTTAAGAGCGTTGGCGAATGGCTTGGGGATCACAGCGCCGGTACTGGGCTTAGACTGCGTTAGCCAAGCGGTGACCGCGGCGAATTCGTTGGCGCCGGATCATGTCATGGAGTACTCAGTTTAGGATCATGGCGTAGTCTGTTTAGGATCATGTCGTAGTCGGTTTAGGATCATGTCGTACTCAGTTTAGGATCATGTCGTAGACTGTTTAGGATCTTGGCGTTGTCAGTTTAGGATCATGTTGTACTCAGTTTAGGATCATGGCGTACTCAGTTTAGGATCATGTCGTAGTCGGTTTAGGATCATGTCGTACTCATTTTAGGATCATGTCGTAGACGGTTTAGGATAATGTTTTACTCAGTTTAGGATCATGGCGTTGTCAGTTTAGGATCATGTTGTACTCAGTTTAGGATCATGTTGTACTCAGTTTAGAACCATGTTGTAGTCAGTTTAGGATCATGTTGTAGTCTGTTTAGGATCATGTCGTAGCTGGTTTAGGATCATGTCGTAATCAGTTTAGGATCATGTCGTACTCAGTTTAGGATCTGGCGTTGTCAGTTTAGGATCATGTCGTACTCAGTTTAGGATCATGTTGTACTCAGTTTAGGATCATGTTGTAGTCAGTTTAGGATCATGTGTGTAGTCTGTTTAGGATCATGTCGTAGTCGGTTTAGGATCATGTCGTACTCAGTTTAGGATCATGGCGTAGTCAGTTTAGGATCATGTTGTACTCAGTTTAGGATCATGTCGTAGTCAGTTTAGGATCATGTCGTACTCAGTTTAGGATCATGTCGTAGTCTGTTTAGGATCA